>NC_062521.1:1074077-1076577 GCF_022655615.1 Tachysurus fulvidraco
CAATAATTACCATTAGGAACCAAATTAAACATGAAATCTATGAATGCTAACAATACAATATAAACTGTACTGTAGTAAATCTGCATATTTTTAAATGAACTGAATGTGATGAATTCCAATGTTTAATATGATTTACTTTACAATATGAATTGTATTCAGAAAGTGTAGTGAGTTTGTCATTTTATTATGAAATACAGAAAGCATTTTAAACTCTTAACTAATGAGAGGATTTGTTATTAATCACGTACTTATGATTATAATATATATAATTGGCTTGTGCCAACAAGAATGCACTAGTAGCCTATTTATCTATATGTTCACGTACACTACTAGATTACAGCCAACTGTTAATGTAAATCTAGTAGTTAATTTTACGTCTATGTGCATAAACAACTTCCAACAACCAGTTCATGTAAATTAAAAGTTAAAGTTTGTTTTATCGTCGGCAAAGTTATACGCTATGTTTACAGTTTATACCGTTAGCGATTAGCATTACCATTATTACCTAGCATGTATTATTTAATTCTTGACCAAAACACGGCAGGTAAGAACGCAACAATTACCCCAATTACCCCAAAACTAATTGTAATAATAAAAACTTACAAACATGGCTCGTCCTTTTGAGGTCGGAGAGCGCCAGGATATTTTCTTCTGAGGCATCGCAGTTGTGCTGCCATTTTATTTGGCCTCTGTTTAAAGTATTCCCAAACTTTAGATAATCGTGGTCTAACTTTTTGTCATAGATTGGAACTTTCTCCATTACCGAGAGCAGAAGCCACTGTTACGCGAGATGAATGTAAACAGTGTCACTAGTCTGTCTGTCTGTCTGCCTGCCTGTCTGCCTGCCTGTCTGCCTGCCTGCCTGTCTGACTGCCTGTCTGTCTGTCTGTCTGACTGCCTGTCTGACTGCCTGCCTGTCTGTCTGTCTGCCTGTCTGTCTGTCTGCCTGTCTGTCTGCCTGTCTGTCTGCCTGTCTGACTGCCTGTCTGTCTGCCTGTCTGTCTGTCTGACTGCCTGTCTGACTGCCTGTCTGCCTGTCTGTCTGGCTGGCTGGCTGTCTGACTGCCTGTCTGTCTGTCTGCCTGTCTGTCTGTCTGCCTGTCTGTCTGACTGTCTGCCCGTCCCTCTTCTCTTCATTTCGGCCTTTATTTATTTCATTTATTTTTCTATCCAACAGAAGGCACAAACTTTTGCACTCATCTCTGCAGCCAATGCTATAAATCTTGTTCTTGTCTATTTGAATTCGACTGTACGGTTTTCCCACATTTAATTAGTAACGCCTACATAGAAAAGCCTCTGAATCACACACACACATACACACACACACACACACACACACACACACACACACACACACACAGTTGGGTAACCACACACACAGTGTTATACATTACATAAGATTTTATTCATTTTCACACATACAGTAACCTGAACAGTGCAAAATAAAATTATATTCAGTTTAATTCTCTATATTTAGTTTGTGTGTGTGTGTGTGTGCGTGTGTGTGTGCGTGTGTGTGTGCGTGTGTGTGCGCGTGTGTGTGTGTGCGTGTGTGTGTGTGCGTGTGTGTGTGTGTGTGTGTGCGTGTGTGTGTGTGTGTGTGTGTGTGCGTGTGTGTGAACGCACTTCATGAGTGTGAGTTTGTTCTTTGCTGCCCCCAAGTGGTCATGTAAGTATATTACATACTGAGTGTGTGTGTGTGTGTGTGTGTGTGTGTGTGTGTGTGTGTGTGTGTGTGTGTTAGATAAGGGCTATGGAGAGGCAGATTTTCAGGCCTGGTCATCAGACAGTGATGACGAGGTGATGGGTCAGTATCAGGAGGCCATGACACGCTCACGGGGTCTCCGAGGCCGGTGTACAGGGGCTGCAGCCCCTCATCATAAAGGCTTCAGCTGGGAGACGCAGCACAAATACTGCCCCCTATCAGCCGAGTACGATGGATACAGCAGTGAGGCTTCTGCTGAGGATGGTGAGGGAAAAGTGTGTGTGTGTGTGTGTGTGTGTGTGTGTGTGTGTGCACACACTGAGGATAGTCTGGAATATTCTCAACACACACGACTTGTTTAAAGAGTCAAAACTTCACTCAGTCTGTCTGTGTGTGTGTGTGTGTGTGTGTGTGTGTGTGTGTGTGTGTGTGTGTGTGTGTGTGAGAGAGAGAGAGAGAGAGAGAGACTAAAAGTTGGTTTTAATAAAGAGTTGATGTGGTAATGGTTTGCAGCTGGCTGATGTCAGAGTGCAGTGGGTTTAGTACACACACACACACACACACACACACACACACACACAGGGCGTGGTGTTTTCTTCTCCAGCTGTTTTTCATTCTCTCTCTGTCACAGTAGGCTACTGTGGCTGTGTGTGTAAGAGAGCGAGCTAAACTCACTGCACTCTAACATCAGTCAGTCTGCAAACACACACACACACATGGACGCACACACACACACACACTTCACTCTTTTATACTTTTCTGACTCCGTATGTTGCCATGGTAATTATTTGAAGT
>NC_062521.1:1081577-1089077 GCF_022655615.1 Tachysurus fulvidraco
ATCTGTAACTGTGTTGGGTAGATGAGATGTTAGTGTGACGTTTATGGAAGGAGTCGTCAGTGTCGGTATCCGTCTGACATGTTGTTCCGTAATAAATACCTGACTGTTGGTAGATCGATGTGGTGTAAGAGGAATAAAACACAGGGGTCGTGTTGGTGTCCGTGTTAAAGCTGCATTCACACACACAGCGTTTTCAGCTCTGCAGGACTCAGTCTCCGGACTCTGCACCGTGAAGCCGCAAGGAGACGTTCCTAATACTGGTTGCCATGGTAATAGTGTTTATAAGCGCAAGGCACTACTAGCATTCCACTGGATGATGCATCGTTTTTTATGGTTCGCTGCTAAAATGAAACATTCCGGAGGGAGGTTTGTCACATCCGGTCACTTTGTCACTGCACCTCGCTGTGTGTGTGAACGCAGCTTAGCGTCGTAGCATAACTCCACTTCCTGTTTTATTAAAGCTGTCCTGGAGTTCTGATTCGTGTTTACTCTTTTATGATTGTGTGTGACGTGTAATAATCACCCCTTCTCCTCTGTATAGACACGTACGTGAAGCTGACCCTGCTGAACTCCATGGGTCAGGAGATGTCCAAGTGTAAGACGTCGCTGTGCCGCGGCCAGCCGAACCCCACCTACAGGGAGACCTTCGTGTTCCAGGTGGCGCTGTTCCAGCTGTCGGACGTCACGCTCATCCTCTCCGTCTACAACAAACGCAGTATCAAGCGCAAAGAGATGATCGGGTGGATCTCTCTGGGCCTGAACAGCTCCGGCGAGGACGAGCTCACGCACTGGACTCAGATGAAGGAGTCAAAAGGACAGCAGGTGTGTCGATGGCACAGTCTGCTAGAGTCTTAGGGGCGTCACCGCGGCCATGAGCATAAGGAACCAAGTAAAGAAAAGAAAACTCACAAAGCAAGGCATTATGGGAAATAACTCGCCGTGCAATAAAGAACAGGTGTGACATCAGCCACGCCTCTGTACATGGTTGGAATGTGAGGATATAGAAGGTGGAAGTGAAGAAAGAGTTGTAGAGTGAAAGACATTCTGGAGACAGGACCTAAAGATGGAGCTCACTAGAGCAGTGCATTGTGGGAAATATCTGTAACCGCCTTAGGAATGTAAAGAAGATCGGAGCAACGAAATGTATAAAAATCCATCAAGTAGAAGAAAAAAGTCCTCAACCCATAATGAGGAAGAGGAGGATGAAGGAAATCAACCGAGCAGTGCATCATGGGAAGCGATCGAGGGTCTGAAGCCGTTCTGTTGCCATGAATGTTTTAGGGATTCGTTCTGATTTGAGCAAAACCACTTTAAACCCACAGCACGTCATGAGAACGATGGAAAGATGCTAACCTTTAATAGAGAAGGTGGATTTCTCTGTGTTTGTTTATTTATTTATTTGTTTGTTTTGGTTTGTTTATTTATTCTTTTTTCTTTCCTGGATGTTATTCATGTCTTTGGTTCAGAAGCCAGAAGTCTGAACACGGAAATTTAGAACAAACAACCATTAATGTTCTGCTACACACCTGCCGTCGCTTAGCCACGCCCATTCTAGTCTGCTAACCTTAAGTTATTGCCCCTTTTTGCCCCTTGACTCTGAGCCGGCAGTGATTCCGTTCGAGATTTTATTTTTTTTTTTTCAGTTTGAGGACCTGTTTTCACCTCAGAAATTTGCAGCCCGCATTTCCACATTCTCAGTCTCCTCCTTCTTATCACTAATGAGGGTTTCCATATTGTTTACGCACATTTAGCGATGGCCAATTAAACATCTTCCCCTTCGTGAAGACTTTGCCCGATTGGTTAAACAACGTTCGTTGGTCTACAGTGGAGCTTCGATGAACTTTTAACCTGCTGCACAGAATTTACAACGATTTACAATTTCACCAGTGTAGCTTCAAGTCCTCCAGTGTCGTAAAGTACGATTAGCGTCGCGCTCACGGTTAGTTAGCATTAACTCAATGTGTCGCACGTACAGCAAAACCATCTAAAACAAAGTTTGAAAGGTTCAGTCAGGGCATGTTGCGGCTTGCTAGCTAGTGCTTCCCACTTACTCACCACACCGCCGTTCTTTTGTTCTCTAATATTATATTTCTTCTGAAAATGATTTCTCGAATGCTAAATATGTTCCCGGTGATGTTTGCTCGCCAGCTGGAACTAAAACGAAAAACACTTCTAACTTTACAGAACAAAAAGTCTGTCATCTTTTTCTAGACGTCCGTCACGTGAGAAAATGCAGGACCCGAATGTTTCTGTGATTAGCATATAGGTATTCATACATCACACCATTTCCTGTTTTTGGTTTTTCTTTTCTTCTTCCTTGAGTAATGCTGGTTTAACTACATGATCATGTACTGTAAATGCTTTAAAGAGTTTTTCGTATCTATTTTTGTACCGATGTTTAAGAATATGTGCTACAAAGCTCTGTGAGCGAACTCGACTTGTGCGGATGTACTTTTGTTTCGCTCATTTTTCTGTCATCATGGTAAACATGGATGAATTATGGGATTATTTCCCAGTTTGATGACTGGAATGACTGGAGTTTAAGAGGGAAACAAAACGTGTGTGTGTGTGTGTGTGTGTGTGTGTGTGTGTGTGTGTGTGTGTGTGTGTGTTCTGCTGTTTCTGTCTGTTCTGTGCTGTAAGCCCTGCTGACTTCAGCATCTACACAAAAGATTAATGACATTATTTGTGTTTTGGTTAAAAAAAAAAAAAAGTAAGAAATATTGCTGCAGATCTCTGATGAAAGAAGCACATTTTTCTGCAAATGCCACAGAAACACACCTTGTGAAAGAGTCTCAGGTGCACACACACACACACACCATATATATATCTGACTTATAAATACATAACCAGTTGACCATCATTAAATTTGCGGGTTTTTGCGGCTGATCTTAGCCAGCTAACACAAACCGTTTATAACCGACTGACCCTGTTACTGTTAGCCATCTAGCTAACATGAACATACCGGACATTATTTATTTAATAATTTTTTTATTTTACTCATTTATATTTACTGCATTTGGCAGACACTCTTATCCAGAGCGACTTACATTTATTTCATTTATACAGCTGAGCAATTGAGGGTTAAGGGCCTTGCTCAGGGACCCAACAGTGACAGATTTGTAGCCCTGGGATTTGAACTCACGACCTTCTGATCAGTAGTCCAACACCTTAACCGCACTACCACGTCCCACTGAACCTTCACCTCACACACGAGCTAGCGTTAGCTAATCGAGCAGGATTTGTGACATGAAGAAAGATACTTAAATAAGTGATTAGCATCTCATGTGGTTAGTGGAGACCGATGTAGTTAAAAGTTAAGTGTTTATTTTAAAATGCAGATGGACAGAAATCCGGAACACGAGTCAGTGTGAAGACCAGAAGAAGCTCACATTAACCTGACTGAAGGTTTCCCTTCATGTTCTTCTTATCAGTCCAGAGCAAATTATTCTTACTGTTAGCATTAGGCGGCTAAGCTAACATGACAGGATTTTACTGTAGTCACAATTATTAATGCTAATGCTAATTGGTGGCTAACAAAAGGTCCCCGAATGGAAATGACGTCGAGTCCGTTTAATAATTTAATAAAATACAAATGAAGTGATTTGTCTGTAATGTATATGGAGCTTAGCTGATGTTAGGTGTTAATTATCCTGTTAGTGATTACTGAACGGGTTCCGACAGGATCGGTTTGCTAGCGCTTTATTATTTTCTGACGGTCTTTACTCGGGCTTTCAGTCCGTCACTGGAACTTTCAGGAAGTGAAGAGGACGTCCCTCACAAGCAGCCTGTACATCTGGGAAAACATACATGTTTGTAACCAGCACGTTTAGGACCTACAAAACACCAGCATACAAAAATGCAACTGTACAAATGTATTTTTAAAGCGAGCACATAAAAGTCCACAGCGTTCAGGATCTGAGGCCATGTTTAATTTCTCCAACTACTTTCTCAAGGTGTGTTTATGTAGTTGTGTGTGTGTGTGTGTGTGTGTGAGAGAGAGAGAGAGAGAGAGAGGTATGTGCTGATAAATACGTGTTATCACTATTCTTAATGCACAATGAGCGTCAGTAAATTTGTTTGTAAATGTTTTTCGTGCCCAAAGCAAATGAAAAATTCCTCCAGATTTGAAACGTTTCTGTGACTCATATTTTCTTCATGGTCGTGAACGCGTGTTAAATTCCAGCTCGATTACAGAGCGCATTCACGACACACCCGAGTTACATTACCTTTACGTTCTCTTTACGTTCCCTGCAAACCAAAAACCGCCATCGCTGAAGCCGCGTGGTTACTATGGAAACCCGGAGGCAGCTTTGGAAGTCGCCATTTTTCGGCTCCTGACATGAGACGTGTTAAAACAGTTCGGCAGACTGAAACACGAGAGCGATAATGTCCTCAAATGTGGTAAAAGAAGCACGTGTGAAGAATAGTGGAGAATCAGCACATGCCTGTTTACAGTTACGTGTCATTTTGGTGAAATTGTCCACCGATGCATTCGGTGCCTTACTTTTCTTCTGGAAGATTTTCCACTCCTACAGCGGCGTGTGTGTGTGTGTGTGTGTGTGTGTGTGTGCACGAGAGTGTGATCGCATGAGTGTGTGTGTGTGTGTGTGTTTGTGCACGAGAGTGTGATCGCATGAGTGTGAGTGTATGAGTGTGTGTATGAGTTATTTCTCCAATTTAATTTGTAACTGATGTGCACAAGTGATTTATGGAAACAAAATAATTTGTATGTGATTTAAAAACAACAACAAAGAAACCCTTCGTCATTGCCTGTGTGTTTATTGATGTCTGTTCACTTACTTAATTTAAATCCCGGTCTCTACAGGTGACATTTTGTGTAAAGCAGTCAAAAATAAAACGGCCATTTTTTTTCCTTTTACGGAAACGTAGTCGATCGGGTGGAAGACGGACCGGGCGGAGGAAGGACCGGGTGGAGGAAGGACCGGGTGGAGGACGGACCGGGTGGAGAACGGACCAGGTGGAAGACCGACCAGGTAGAAGACGGACCAGGTGCACTGACCCTGCCTTCACACTGGCACGTGCACTCGTTCGTGCAGTTTGTCTCGTCTGTGTAGAGTTGTTTCTGTTAGTGGGCGTGGCTACTGGATTAATTATTATATACATTGCCTGTTTTATTTTCACTTTATTACCGGTCCCCGTGATCGCTGCTGCTTGGTCTCCATGCCTTATTTTTCTTTGTAACGTCTCTGTGTGTTTAATGAGAGCTTGTAAATGACAGAGTGAGATGTCCTGGGAAGCTTCTCTTAGAATATGGTAGGAACTAAAGAAAATTAGCACCACGACTGACTGATGATTCTGTAGCTAAAAGTCATGGCCGACAGTGAGTGGCATGTTGTGTCTCGGTGGTGTGAACACACGGTGAGGACACAACACACAGTGGTGATTATAAAACCTAAGGATCAGATGATCAGGGGGCGTTTTAATAGTTACCATGTTGTGTGTTCCCTAAAAGGAGTCAGAAAACTGGACACACCCCATACTTTGTTCTTATGAGTTTGTGATGTAGACATGGGGGGGGGGGGGGTGTAAAGGAGTGAGTGAGTGAGAGAAAGTTAAGAAAAGGAGAAGGGAGTGTACAAAGTGTGTGTGTAAAAGAGAGACAGGGAGTGAGAGAGAATGTGTTAAGAAAAGGGGAAAGGGAGTGTACAAAGTGTGTGCGTGCGCGTGCTTAACCGGAGCAAAGGAGTGAGGAGCGCGCGCACCTCTTATTAAAAAGAAAGGTCCCGGATCAAAGACGTCAAAAAAAAAAAAAAAAAAGATCGCGTGTCAGACGAAGTAGTGATCGCTCTTACATCCATCATCATCGTGATCTTCATCCTCAAGCTCATCGATGAAACACTACAATAGGAAGAAGCAGACGCAGAAGACCGAGAGAGAGGCTGGTGTGGAGCCGCGGGGTCACCGGATGCACGAGACATTCCGCCACATGACCGACGGAGGCTTTTGTTCTGCGTTACCGACGCGGAGAGAAGCTGTGCGTGCGCCACAGGGAGCACATTACACTGTCTCTCTATTATCTCTAGAATAATAGACTACCTTAGTACACGTGCAGCAGTGTAAACACGCCGAATTCTCACCTTTTATACTCCCTTTATTCTGATACCAGAGGATTTATTTTCTCTCAGCAGTTTTATACCAGTCCACGGAGCAAGTCTGGACACGTGCATCCCAGTATCTCCAGGTAAGTGTGTGTGTGTGTGTGTGTGTACCAACTGCACCAACTGCGTATTTAAAGTGACTACATTAGACTGCATGCACACTTTAGCCTGAGGATCAGAGTCAGTCCAGCTGATGGAACTGTGTATGACTTCATCTCGTGCTATATACAGTGAACAGAGTCGCCGAAGCCACGCACAAGACTGATGCACAGGGGAAATAAAACAGGTTAAAAAATAGTTGAAAGTGGGATTTTTACCTTTAAACTTGTTTATATTTATATAACCTCGAATTGTCACTTTATCCTTGAACATCATGTTGAGGACTGCAGACAAAAACAAGCACAAACCACCACCTGGTTGCCCTGCCCCAGGGTAAAAACATAGGGTTTTATTTGTTGGGGGTGCCAATAATTTTGTAAACTGGTGTTATGTTGTAACACACACACACACACACACACACACACTATCTATTGTATCTATACGGTCTATTTGGTTTCACATATTTGCATTCAGCACGGGGTGTTAATACTTATGGACAGGACTGAGAGTTATAATTTAAGCATGAAGCCGAATGTAATATAAAATCTGATCACTCACTCACTCAGGGCTGCTAATTAAATTTAAAATAATGAATCGCACACTAAAGTTTAATGAGAACTGTACAGATTGCTGAATAAAACTAATACAGTAAAAAAAAAACCTTTTTCACATTATAACAGAATTTGTTTCACATTGCAAAAGTTTAAATATGCAAATAAATTTAAATATGAAACTGCTTATTTGCATGTAAAAGAGATTACGTATTTAAAGGTGGGGTCTCCGATTTTTGAGAAATCCTTCAGAAAACTGAGTCGGGCTGAATAATAAACAAAAAACAAAACAAACGTGTAGCCAATGAGCAGAAAGGGGCGTGTCTTGTCGATATGGGCAGAGAGAGTGTTCAGTGCGCATGTGTGACGTTAGCAGAAAGCGGTTTTAACATCGACATGGAGGATAAAAACAAAGAAAGAAAGAGAAGAAAGACTTACGATAAGGACAAGAAGTAGGACGTGTTAATATAGGATCAGCTTTCCAGCGCTGGAGAGAACTGAAGGAGCAGGAAGTTGGCCACATATTCACAGGTTGGAGTTTCCCGAGTCAATAACTCCTGAGCTAAACGCTGTTACTACACAAATAACACCTCTTTTCTATCGTAGTAATGTAGAGAGGCAGCTACAACCGCCTTTTGTGTAGTAACAGCGTTTAGCTCAGGAGTTATCGACTCGGGAAACTCCGACCTGTGAATATGTGGCCGACTTTACTTAAGACGCCGAGGCGC
>NC_062521.1:1096577-1106577 GCF_022655615.1 Tachysurus fulvidraco
CAGGGAGAACATGCAAACTCCACACACACAAGGCGGAGGTGGGAATCGAACCCCCAACCATGGAGGTGTGTGTGAGGCAAACATGCTAACCGCTAAGCCACCGTGCCCCCAACTTTAGATTTGACTCTAATAACATTAACATTAACGTAAATTACACTTATTATATTAACTGGTGAATCTTGTCCTCTACAGTCTGTAGCTGGTTTTACTGGATGGAGATGGAGATGGTTCTGAACAGAACATCTGGATGGAGATGGAGATGGTTCTGAACAGAACATCTGGATGGAGGTGAGGATGGTTCTGAACAGAACATCTGGATTGAGATGGAGATGGTTCTGAACGATGTGATGGAGATCTGCATGATGTTTGGTCTTCACTCCAGAGGTGGATACACGCGGACTTTTGAAAAACCCTCGTAGATCACCACGTACTCTTTCATCGGTTCCATATCGTCATCCTCTGAAATAATTTCAGCCATTTCTTTATCTCCCTGTAAAACGAACCTGCAGTGAGACGACGGCACATTTGCGGGGGAGGTGAGGTATTTCTGGACTAGATAATCGATGCAAGCGATCAACTCGTTACAATTCGTCTTCTCCTTCTGCATCCAGCACTTAATTTCCAGCAGGGACTCGGCCGTCACGCAGGGCAGATTAAACTGGCACTTGGTTTGGATCAGTTTGATCTCGTCAGGTACGCCGTGGGTGGTGTAGGTGATGGAAAACCTGTTGCATGTGATTTTTAGGGCCTGGTCGCCGAACTCCAGTGCGGCTTTGGCCGCCGTAAAACAGGATCTGCTCTGGTTCTGGCAGGAGTGCACGCTGAAGTGGATGCTCTTAATATCTGAGGATTGGATCTCGTCGTTATCGCAGTATACGCAGCAGTCGATGCGGGTTTGTCGGCCCTCCGATGACACGGTGTAAATCACGCTGTGGTCTTTGCCGATTCTCAGACACCGCCACTGACCTTTCACCTGCAGGGTCATGGCTTTGTTGAGAGGGTTGTGTCTAAAGACGCTCTCGGAGAAATCCAGGTTCGAGAGGAGGTCCCTGTCCTTGCATGACGACTCCTCCAGCTCTTTTTTCACTGACAGAATGCCTTCTGTGTCAGGAAAGACCTCAAACACGCTAGAAAAATAAACATGAATGGAACGATTAATAATCAGAGAAAGTGGCTAAAGTTTTAGCGAGAGCCGATAAACACGGTGAAGGACACGACATGAGGAAACCGTCCATACTCTGAGTCTTTAGACATGGTGTGGACTTCGGACCCGTCCGCCTCGTTAAGAGTTCCTGCGACAGACACAAAGCTGTAGATAAAAAAAGCACAGAAACACAACTCGGTTGTCGCACTGCGTGTTGTGTAGTTGTGTAGCTGTAAATTACACAACTGACTACATTAATGTGTCATGGTTCAGTGAACATGAACGAGTTAGTAATAAGTACTGACCGGTCGATGGCGAGCTCTCGGTGGAACGGTTGTGTTTTTCCGGGCGAGATGTTAGTTTCACTTTTGTTTCCTGAGCCTCAGAAGAGCTCTTAAAGGCACATGACCAGAATAACGCTGTAATGTTTTCTCCTGTGCTTCTTTGTTCTCTTCCTCTCCTCTGTTTTGGGTTTTATGGTTCTCAGTCCTGTTCTGCTCTGTTTGTGTTTAAATGATTTATTTTCTGTTGACTCTAAAGAGGAGGGACACGGTGGCTTAGCGGTTAGCACGTTCGCCTCACACACACCTCTAGGGTCGGGGGTTCTATTCCCGCCTCCGCCTTGTGTTTGTGGAGTTTGCATGTTCTCCCCGTGCCTCGGGGGTTTCCTCCGGGTACTCCGGTTTCCTCCCCCGGTCCAAAGACATGCATGGTAGGTTGATTGGTATCTCTGGAAAATTGTCCGTTGTGTGTGTGTGTGTGTGTGTGTGCCCTGTGATGGGTTGGCACTCCGTCCAGGGTGTATCCTGCCTCGATGCCCGATGACGCCTGAGAAGTTCGGGTAAGCGGTAGAAGATGAATGACTCTAAAGAAAAAACCCCTCGCTCCATCGTCTCAAACCATTTTTACTAGTTTTTTTGGTTTGTACAGAATATAAACATGCTTTATACGATACAGTAGTTCTGAAACACATGAGAAGATTAAAGTTTCTGTATTCTATAACATCTATCATATGGTCACATCCTCTCTGTCCTCCCAGCCCCGCCCACCCCACACTCATGTCTATAATTGTGTATATATTACGTATCTGAAGCTCTTTAACGTATTTATCATCACCACGCCGATGTCTTGTTTAACGCGTCTCCTTCCGCCGTCTCACTCGTACTCCCACAGCTCCATGTCCTGA
Source organism: Tachysurus fulvidraco (assembly GCF_022655615.1). Taxonomy (NCBI): domain Eukaryota; kingdom Metazoa; phylum Chordata; class Actinopteri; order Siluriformes; family Bagridae; genus Tachysurus; species Tachysurus fulvidraco. Next base: position 1,098,908 of record NC_062521.1, read on the forward strand.
ACCCTGTGGCTGTGAGCTCGGTTCTGTCCGTCGGTGAAGACGAAGTGTTGCGTGCTGTGGTAGTCGCCGCGGCCGCAGACGAGCTCCGTCAGCTCTCCGTCGCTCTGGAGGATGACGCGGATGTTTTCCTCCTGAAACTGACCGTAGTTGATCAGCAGGTGCTGGAAACACGCCAGCAGGCCTTCCTTCATCTCGCCGCTTCTCTCCAGACGTGTTTTGGTCTCCAGGAGCTTCTCGAGGTTCAGCGTCTTGCCGAAGTGCACGCGGCGGTGCGGGCGGACGGAAAGGCTGCGTCGAGGATGCTGGGTGGTGTAAGTCATCCGAAGCTCGCCGCACGCGATCCTCAGCTCCAGCTCGCTCTGAGACGACGGATTAGCCTCGATTTCCGCACTTAACACGCGCCTCGCCTGATCCACGCAGCTCTCCAGCTCGTCTCGGCAGCAATGCCCAGCGAAGTGAGACTCGCTCAGGCACGACGGAACCAGACGAGACCCGACCGGAACTTTCTGATGGAGCTCCGGACCTTTCTGACCCAAACGGACCACGTACAGCAGGACGGGGTTTCCTGAGGTGAACCGAACCAGCTGCCTCTCGCCTTCAAGGGTGAGAGAGACGTCACGACGTTTAGAGACAGGAAAACTCTCCATAGTCTGGATGGCAAAATCCAAACAGGTTTTCGTGTTGGAATCCAGAAAACCTTCTTGGCGCAGTTTTACCTTCGCCGAGAGGAAAGTTTCTAAGTCCAAACACGACACCGTGAAGGTTTTTCTGGGGTAAAAAAAAAAAGAAAAAGGGTTAGAGTCATGTCTCATTGCGTCATCGTTCCATATCACTAAAGCTCACTAAAGGGGATGTGGTTGCTCAGTGGTTAAGGTGTTGGGCTACTGATCGGAAGGTCATAGGTCTGAACCCCAGGTCCAACAAGCTGCCACTGCTGGGCCCCTGAGCAAGGCCCTTAACCCTCAGTTGCTAGTCACTCTGGATAAGGGTGTCTGCTAAATGCTGTAAATGTAAAGTTTTGTGCTTGTTCTAAAATGTCATCATTGTACGTTATTCGACCTCCGTGTTTAACCCCATGTGCTCGTGACGATCCACTTGTGGTGTTGATGTTTTTCAGCTCTACTGAGAGATCGTGGTGTTTAATGTAAACACGAAGGTTTTCTGACTCCTGACGACACCTTTTATTTTCTCAGAAATAAGAAGGAAACTTTCATTTCACCCTGAAATCATGGCTAATTACACACTCACAGGATGAACAGATAGATAGACAGATAGATAGATGGATAGATAGATAGATTTTAATACGACAAGTCTAAAAACTTCCCACTGATTTCCAACAGGCTCAAGGTCATTTCCAGACTCCTTTAGGATCTAGAGAGCTGAAGGAGATACAGATCGGCTTCATGAGAACAAACAGGATCTCACATCTCGCTCATGACTGACAGCGACGAGGTTTTGACGTGTAACGACGCGCTTCTGAGTCCAAGGTCTTTACTTCCTGATGGACGAGACACCGTCATCGGCACGAGACGATCGGACTAATCGGGGAGGAGAAGGAAAACACACAGAGTGAATAGGTTGAGACCGTTGGGTATAAACAGTTATAACAGGAAGATTTGTATAGTATACGTACAGACTGTCATGTCAGGAACATAATGTCATGTAATCAGTTTGTAGTAATAAGCTAATCATTTGATAGAAGTGAATTACCTCAGCTGTGGTCTGTGGTGTCGGCCGCTTTCTGTTCCCAGTGTGTGAATCAGCAGCCTTTTAAACACACACACACCTCTACTCACACACACACACCCCTTTACTCACATGTGATTTTGTTTCTCAGAAGCTCAGATTTCCTCATGCGGGTGTGTTATTATCATCAGTTAACTGTCCACACACACACACACACACACACCACCTGTTTACAGGTTACTTGTTCTTTAACTTTCTTTTCCTGACCCTGTATAAACTCTGTATATTTGTCCAGATGTTGTGTATGGTGATGTAACGATGACCTTAATGATGACCGTGTGTCCGGGAGCTCGAGTGTATGTACTTTAATGTGATTGATGGTTTGTCTGGGGGACTCCTGATAAGAGACAGGCTCTGAGTCAGGCTCTGAGTCGTTCTACAGGTTCCCTAATTGTCATACAGGTTTCTGTATTAAAATGCTGACAACCCAAATATAAACCCCAGTCTGATGGTACTGAGGGTAACGTTTGCCCCACTTACAAATAAACCTGTGGGATTCATAAACAGGTGGTTAAAGTACTGCACAGTATGCAGATGTTTAGTGTAATTTAGCATAGCAATTATATATAATTATATATAGGTGTATACTGTGTGTGTGTATATACAGTGGATGGTGTATGTAGATGGGGTGTGTATATAGTGGGTGTGTGTATATATAGATGGGGTGTATATATATATAGATGGTGTGTGTGTGTGTGTATATAGTGTGTGTGTATATATATAGTGTGTGTGTGTGTATATAGATGGTGTGTGTGTGTATATATAGATGGTGTGTGTGTATATATAGTGTGTGTGTGTGTATATATAGATGGGGTGTATATATATATAGATGGTGTGTGTGTGTGTGTATATAGTGTGTGTGTATATATAGTGTGTGTGTGTGTATATATAGATGGTGTGTGTGTGTGTGTGTATATAGTGTGTGTGTGTGTGTATATAGTGTGTGTGTGTGTATATATAGTGTGTGTGTGTGTGTGTGTATATATAGATGGGGTGTGTGTGTATATAGATGGGGTGTATATATATATAGATGGTGTGTGTGTGTGTGTATATAGTGTGTGTGTATATATATAGATGGTGTGTGTGTATATATATAGATGGTGTGTGTGTATATAGATGGTGTGTGTGTATATATAGATGGGGTGTGTGTGTATATAGTGTGTGTGTGTGTGTGTATATAGATGGTGTGTGTATATATATAGATGGGGTGTGTATATAGTGGGTGTGTGTATATATAGATAGGGTGTGTGTGTGTATATATATAGATGGGGTGTGTGTGTGTGTGTATATAGTGTGTGTGTATGTGTGTATATATATAGATGGGGTGTGTGTGTATATAGTGTGTGTATATAGATGGTGTGTGTATATATAGATGGGGTGTGTGTGTATATAGTGTGTATGTGTGTGTATATAGATGGTGTGTGTATATATAGATGGGGTGTGTGTGTATATAGTGTGTATGTGTGTGTATATAGATGGTGTGTGTATATATATAGATGGGGTGTGTGTGTATATAGATGGTGTGTGTATATATATAGATGGGGTGTGTATATAGTGGGTGTGTGTATATATAGATAGGGTGTGTATATAGATGGTGTGTGTGTGTGTGTATATATATAGATGGGGTGTGTGTGTGTGTATATAGTGTGTGTGTATGTGTGTATATATATAGATGGGGTGTGTGTGTATATAGTGTGTGTATATAGATGGTGTGTGTGTATATATAGATGGGGTGTGTGTGTGTATATAGATGGTGTGTGTGTATATATAGTGTGTGTGTGTGTGTGTGTGTATATATATAGATGGGGTGTGTATATATATAGTGCGTGTGTGTATATATAGATGGGGTGTGTATATAGTGTGTATATATAGATGGGGTGTGTGTATATATAGTGTGTGTGTGTGTATATATATAGATGGGGTGTGTATATAGTGTGTATATATAGATGGGGTGTGTATATATATAGTGTGTGTATATATAGATGGGGTGTGTGTGTGTATATATAGATTGGGTGTGTATATATATAGTGTGTGTGTGTGTGTGTGTGTATATATATAGATGGGGTGTGTATATATATAGTGTGTGTGTGTATATATAGATGGGGTGTGTATATAGTGTGTATATATAGATGGGGTGTGTGTATATATATAGTGTGTGTGTGTGTATATATATAGATGGGGTGTGTATATAGTGTGTATATATAGATGGGGTGTGTATATATATAGTGTGTGTATATATAGATGGGGTGTGTGTGTGTATATATAGATTGGGTGTGTAAATAAATGTGATTAAAAATATATATATATATATGGTCCTGAGCAGCATAACCCCTGTTTTCACCTCTCTCAGAGCCCCAGGTGGGAACTACCGGACTTTCTCTCTCTTTCTTCTCTTTCCCGGATTAAGGTCCCCACCTGAGGCCCAACCCCTACTGCCCAGAGGAGGACTCGAACCGAGAATCATCATAGACTGGTAGCGGTCCTTTATTCCACTGAGCCATCGGAGCTGACGAGTAACTGCTCTGTTTCAGTGGAGTTTATACTTCATCTGCACAGAGACGCCTGACTTATAAACACACACAACAATAAAAACTCCTATCTCACCTGAGCTGGGACTCGAACCCTGATCTATTCGGAGGAGTAAACGCGGCTTTATCCCCTGAGCCACCTGCAGAGACAGGAGACATCTCCTCAGAAGCTTTGTTTCACTAACCCACCTACTGCTGCACTTAACACCAGGAGACAAGCAGAGACTTAACCCATGTTCCCTCCCTCACCAGCTGAGCAACTGGAGCTGACGTCACCTGCCTGATTCAGGACATTCACTTCATCAACACATGCAATCTGGGACAGAAAAGTCAGGGCAGTGGCTCAAGATAAAAACCCTGGTCTCTGAGGTTCACATTTCAGGGCCTCACTGTGTGAAACTCAGCATGTGTGTATCGTAGTAAATGAAACGACGGGTCTTATAAAGAACGTCAGGTTTAACAGGGAAAAAAAAAAAACACTGACAATTTTATTCATGGTTCTGAAACACAGGGCAGACGTCGACATCTCGATCGGTCCACCATGGACCAACGTGCAAGGTCACCAGATTCAGAGTTTCCTAAACTTATTAAAATGCTCTTAAAAAATTCAAGCATTTATAATCTTTCTGTGTCTATTCGATTCTGTTCCATAAAACCACTAAAGTTCTCGTGGAAAAAGTGACCAGTGTTTTTTTTTTGTGTAGACTGAATGACAAAGTCCAGGGTTGTTTTGACAATTCACTGACGCTCTGGCGCCACCTGCTGGAGGAAGTCTGATAATTTAAAAAAAATCTGTTTTGACAAAATGTTCAGTGGATTTTTCTGTTTTCTAAAACACAATGTTCAGGAACGGTCCGGAGATCAGTTCAAGGTGTTGACCGTATGACGTGTCGTCGGTGTGACGTGTGGGATAAACGTGTCCGGTCCACACAGGCCCGACATCTCCAGTTACAGGACGGTCCATTTCAGACTGACCTCCAGAAGGTTCGTTAGGGATGAATTAATAAAACGAAATTTTATATCTGACATCTGACTTCCAATTGTTTAAAAACAGACCACAAATAAAACGGATTTCCTCAACCTGTAAAAATTCGCACAGATGACTCCGTAACGTATTAACATCAGTGTTAATGTACACAGCATAGAGTTAGAGAAGTCCAGCACCAACACAGACCCACATGAACTTTAATTCTATTTTAAACACAGAGAAAGACAAGACCATTTCCTCGCATTACACACAAACACATGAGAATTCGTGATTTACACCAAAACTGAGCGAAAGACAGCGACCGTGAGACAACAACGTGACGGTACAATCGTACGGACCAGGACGCTCCGCTTTACATGAACACACTGACAAATGGTAATAAACACAGTAATACACGTGTGGAGACACACATTAAATATATACACAATAAAATCTATTAGTAACGTTAATATAGAATTATCACCTTTCTCCCACTGCACATTTCTGTGTTTAAAATACATCGTGATGTCTTCTCTATACATTTGATATAAGTGATATATTCGATATCTCCACACCGATATAACAGACAATCAGGAATCACGTGAACTGCACAGCTTCTACATACATATTCACTTTGGTTCAGAAATCAGGCAAAAAAAAAGTACAAATAAAAAATAAGATTTTGATTGACAGAAATTAAATTATATATGATATTGTACAAGCTGCTGGTGATCTGTTCCTCAGTTGTGCATCTGAAGTCCAGTGATGGTTAAACATGTACATTAAATATTAGCTAGAATTATATAATGATTTTTTTAACACCTCAATATCGAAATGTTTTGTATGCCTTAATCATATCGAATGTGTTGTACGAGGGAGATACACACTGAGAATAAAGGGCACAGTTAGGGGCGGGGTTAATGTTAATGGTGGGGTTATGAAGTTATAAATATAGGAAGTGTTATGGGGTTATTGTTAGGGGGGTCAGTGTTAGGAATAGAGGTGGGGTTATTGTTAGGGGGATTATTGTTAGGAATAGAGGCGGGGTCAGTGTTAGGAATAGAGGTGGGGTTAGTGTTGGGGGGGGTCAGTGTTAGGAATAGAGGTGGGATTAGTGTTGGGGGGGGGGTCAGTGTTAGGAATAGACGTGGGGTTGTTAGGGGGATTATTGTTAGGAATAGAGGTGGAGTCAGTGTTAGGAATAGAGGTGGGGTTATTGTTGGGGGGGGTCAGTGTTAGGAATAGAGGTGGGGTTATTGTTGGGGGGGTCAGAGTTAGGAAAAGATGTGGTGTTATATTTGGGGGGGGTCAGTGTTAGGAAAAGAGGAGGGGTTATTGTTGGGGGGGGTCAGTGTTAGGAAAAGAGGTGGGGTTATTGTTGGGGGGGTCAGTGTTAGGAATAGAGGTGGGGTTATTGTTGGGGGGGTCAGTGTTAGGAATAGAGGTGGGGTTATTAGGAATAGAGGTGGGGTTATTGTAGGAATAGAGGTGGGGTCATTGTAGGAATAGAGGTGGGGTCAGTGTTAGGAACAGAGGTGGGGTTATTGTTAGGGGGTTATTGTTAGGAATAGAGGTGGGGTCAGTGTTAGGAACAGAGGTGGGGTTATTGTTAGGGGGTAAGTGTTAGGAATAGAGGTGGGGTCAGTGTAGATTGAGTAAATAAATTAGAGTGTATGTGAATGTATATATTACATTAATGTGGCTTCCTTGAGTGCAAAACAAATTCCCTTCGGGGCAATAAAGGTTTCAATATATAGATATATGTATACATGTACGTGTTGCTGCGCTGGACACAAGTCACACACTAATACAGCTCTATTACAGTTCAGGAGCACGGTGTGTGTTGTGCTGCCACATGGTGGGAGGTCAGACAGCAGGAGCGCTGATGTGAGGACACATCGGTTACTTTATTATTTAAGGCACAAACTACCGTCAAACAACTTTTCCATATTAATAACATTAAATATGTTTTTCTACTAAATATATTTGAATAATTTTTTACCTTCAAAATATTAACAATGGGGTAAAATAATGCCTTATAATGTGAAGCCTGATCTCCTTTTCTTCTAATACAATGTACTGAAACCGTACTGACTCAAATGGGCAAATAAACACTATAGAGGATGTTGACGTAAGTCGACGACGTCTCCTGCCGTACCCGATGCGTCTCGTACGGCGTCGGGGCTTCGACACGTCGCCTCGTGCCCCTTTAGAGGCGGTCGTGATTAGGTAGGAGTTGAGGTAGGTTTAGAGGCGGGGTTAGAGGCAGATTGAAATATTTTAGAGACGTTAAAAAACCACTGGTTTAGGATAATTTAACGTATGAGGAGACGAAAGCTTCTCCTATCCACTGAAATCTGTATGTACTGGATGTCAAAATAGTTAAAAGTGATATACGAAGGTAAACAACGAGTCATGAGTTTTATAAT
>NC_062521.1:1116577-1126577 GCF_022655615.1 Tachysurus fulvidraco
TCAGAGTGTGAAGGTTTCTTCAGAATCAACGAGGTTTCGTGAAGGCTCCACGATAACCAAACCGTCTTCGCGAGCTTACGGACGTACGTCCGCTCCAGACGCAGGTGAGACACGAGGTCATAAAGCGAAATCTGAGGATGGTGAAATCAGCATGCGAGCGAAAAAGAGCCGACACATGGATCAGGATTGGGCACGTGTTGTGTTGTGTTGTGTGTAAGAACTAAACACGGGTTTGGATGCGTAGCGTGTTCGTTCATGGTGTACGTACTGGAGTTAGACGCTAACGACTGTGGAAGAACGCTCACACTTCGTGAACCGAGTGATAAGAACTAGGAGCTATTTGGAGACTGTAACCTTCTCTGGTGTCTCCTCACACCCCTGGGAATGACAGCGGCTCTGATACGGAGAGCCTTTTCCATAGAGACGGTGTGTGGAAGTGTCAGCTGATCTACAGCAGAACCTCCCACGACGACACAGAGAGTAACGAAAGAGAGACGGTATCCTCACACACACACACACACACACACACACACACACACACACACACACACACACACACACACACACACACACACACACACACACACATCAATTCAACCTGATTCGCCTAATTCGCATTCCAAACTTACAAATTAATCAAACTAATGAACTATAGTCGAACATTTCATTACACGCCTCACACATCGTCTTTCTTCTGTAGGACACGGCATCCAGAGAACAGAACCTAGACACTGGGTTTCACTAGGATTCACTCCCTGTTCACTAGTGCACTATTTGTGAGGCAGCCATTTTGCAGCGCACACTTCCAGTGAAAACACTGTAATCCCTGGATGGTTTGTTACCTCATTACACATATTATTACTGCGATTTCCCTCAGGATCAATAACATATCTGTCGTTGTAGTGTACGACGACACACACTGTGTGATGGACACAGGAGGAGCTATGGGAGGTTAGGGGTAGGACCTGGACACTGCTCCAGTTTCTGCTCGATTTTCATGTCGCAGTAAAAATATCACCCGATCGTGACCAGGGACGGTCTGAGTGAGAGTCATCTAAAACGATGTGAAACTTCAACACAATGCAGACAAAAAAAAAACTCCTTTTGACCTCAAACCTACTTCTCCTCTTGTTTTCCAGATTTTAACCATCTTTGGTCAGAAGACCTTTATGGTAACAAACAGTGAAATCTTCAGTCTAAAAGCAGCTCCATGAGGATGAGAGGAAATGCTAACTGTAATGTTGACCGACGGAGCGAACCACGAGCCGTCCGATCATCGGTCCACCTGCACAAGTCACCTGTAGGAACCTTCTCTTACCTGCTCGTTAATCTTCTGAGGGGGGAAAAAAGCACCGTGTTAAATTACAACACATGATCTAAACAAACAGCACAGATTTGATTTAGTCCTGTTTTTACTCAGTTCTGTGTTTAATGATGGTTCCTGAGAGACAAACAGGGGCTCGAGGATGTTAACAAAAAGGTGGGAAAATAAAATAAAAACAAAAAAGGTTTGTTATACAAACACATTTATATTTATTTAAAACTTTAAAAGCAATTTAGCTTTAAATCCAGACCAATTAAATAAACCCACCTAGTGCCCTACCCCGAGGTGCCCTACACCCAATGCCCTACCCCGAGGTGCCCTACACCCAGTGCCCTAACTCTACCCCCAGTGCTCTACCACCTAGTGCCTTACCCCTAGTGCCCTACACCCAGTGCCCTAACCTCTAGCACCCTACTCCCAGTGCCCTACCACGAGGTACCCTACAACTAGTGCCCTACACCCTAGCACCCTACCCCTAGTTCCACACACAGTGTACCACATAAAACGCAACCATGACATCTAGTGCCCTACCCCCTAGTTCCCTACCCCCTAGTTCCACTCTGCGTACCACAGAAAACGCAACCATGACATCTAGTGCCCTACCCCCTAGTGCCCTACCCCCTAGTTCCCTACCCCCTAGTTCCCTACCCCCTAGTTCCCTACCCCCTAGTTCCCTACCCCCTAGTTCCACTCTGCGTACCACAGAAAACGCAACCATGACTTTCAGCTTTAAAATGACACTTAATCTAGTGGTCAGTAAGCTGATTAACAGCAGGGTTGCATTAGTGTAACAGCTCCAAACTAAAACTGTACATAAATAATTTACCGTTTCTTTTCAGACGAGGCTCCTGAAGTCATTCTGCAGATTGTTGACCAACTCGGTGGTCCGTGAAGAGACAGAAGGAGGAAAAGGGGAGGAAAAGAAAGGGAATAAAATCGTGTCAGAAAACGTCGCGTCGAGATGCTAAACTTTTTAGCTAACAACCTGATGCTGGATCTGGTCTCGTGAGGGTGCGCGAGCCGTCACAACGGTCATAAACCGCCAAACCTCCTCACGTTTCTCTCACGTTGTAGAGGCAAATATTGTCTTAAATCCACCACAATCCCGGTGCCTGCGTGCGGCCGCCCGGCGAACAGCCGAACCACTGTTACTTTGGGTTAAAACAAAAAATATTCACGGGAGCGCGGATGAGGCACGTAGACACGCCCCTCTCTCACTACGTCATGCGACATCCCCAGAGACCACGCCCATCTAATACACACGGGACCACCGTGTTCGTATTTACATAAATCTAGATGTTCATAACTTTATTATTATTATTATTATTATTATTATTATTTATTGATTTTTTTAACGCTCTCACATTTAGTTTTAAGATGTCGGTATTTTGTACCAGTGATTCTGATTAATGACCTATAACGTTTTATTTCAGCTTATGGTTTCTATAGTAACAGCTCATTTACAGCAGCACATAATGTAAAGCCCTACTGGGAAGGGATTAGTTTCATATGGGAAGGTGGGGTGGCCTAATAACTGCCCCTGCCAGTTTAATCCCCTGCAAGTGTACCGTATGTAATATAGTCTGTATCTTATCATTAAAGCCACACACATCATTAGAAATGTAGGAAGTGGTCTCGTAAATTCTGTGCAGTTCCCCGAAGTACTGTCACTTTTCTGTTGTGTTTAATGCACTCAGTATTTTCTGTTTAGAACATAAAGTCCAGCAGCCAAACACCACTTTAGCCAACATAAACACCCCAAACATCCCGAGCGTGTGATAACGTCGTTCTCCCCAAACTGCAATTAAACTTGCTTATTTTATGCACATTCCACAGCATTATCATGCCACTATAAAAGGATAACATTTTGAGATAGTTTTTAAAATGCAATTGCAAATTGATGTAGTATTGTTATACTACATCAATTTGCAATTGCATTTTTAAAACTATAATCCCTTCCCAGTAGGGCTTTACATTATATGCTGCTGTAGATGAGCTGTTACCATAGAAACCATAAGCTCATGTTATAGGTCATTAATCAGAATCACTGGTACAAAATACCGACATCTTAAAACTAAATATGACAAAAAAACGTATGAGACATGCTGCTATAGGAAAATGATCAACTTAATGCTTTACTTTAATGTTTTACACACACACACACACACACACACACACACACACACACACACACACACACACACACACACACACACACACACACCATTTGTGAAATTCTGCAAAATGTTGTAAATGTAAATAAAAAACTGTTGCCAGGCAACAAGACTCCTAGTTAATGTGTATCTGGAAATTAGGCTAACGATTTAGCTGGCTAGCTAGCTCGTAAATCTCTTATACTGACAATTTAAAGGTTGTAATGCAACAAAAAAATTCATATGGAAAATTCTTTAAGTCTGAAATTGCATGATGAATACACTCATCACTGATCATTAACTTAACATCCCATAGAGCCAGTGTGGGAGAAAACGTTTAATACAGCTGAACAGGAGACATATCTGAGATGAGGATAGGAGACAGGAGACATATCTTGAACATGAGGATTGCAAGGCTGCAGCCACACCGGCGCTTTGTGGAGATGACTGAAGACCCAGACACAGAGCTTTTATGTGTTGTTCTAATCGCACACTACAGTACACACTAAGAATTTCATTATGCAATTTAAAATATTGATGTCTACTGTACACCTCTAAAGTGTGGAATGAGTGAAAGAGTGATGTGACCTGAGTTATCTGCTTCTCCTCAAAGCTCTCCACTTCTGCTGCTGCTGAGAATCGCAACAAAAAGAAGAGAGAAGAACGAAGGACAATAAAACCTCTCTGACTCATCATGTTTTCAAGGCGATGAATCAGACAAAGGCATTAGGAAGAGATGTTTGTACCCAGGTGGAGTTCAGGCTGAGCGCCAAAGCGCAGAATCCTGAGCCACAGAACGTCATTACTCCCCATCCGACAGCGTAAAGCGAGGAACGAGATACCGAGAGCATTAGCCTAATCACATAAAACAAAAAGATAATAAATTATACACTCAACACACATCAGATGTGGTAATGCGATCTGCAGGCCTGAGAGAGAGGCATTATCCAAGTCTAATGAAATAAAAATAGTGTAAAGGATGCACGTGAGAGAACAGCATACGATCGGGAAATTCTTTTTATCATTCGATCAGTAAAATGCTTCATAATTAATCACAAAACTTTAGATCACAGCATCATACTGTGAGTATAATAAAGCTTTAGTTCTGATAACGAAACTGCACGAAGTCACGGTTCAGATCAACTCCTGCGTAATTTACACAAATACAGCAAAAGCAGACTTGAAAGGTAAAAATGGTGAAGCAATAAAGAATAGTTTAAAAACAAAGAAAGAAAGAAACACGTTCAGTTCCGTTTATCTCAGGCCTGACCGGGGTCGATCAGCTGAGATGTCGTGTGTATCTAACGTGTAGTGGACTAGGTTCCTCACTAGGTTCCTCACTAGGTTACGCACTAGGTTCCGCACTAGGTTCCGCACTAGGTTCCGCACTAGGTTCCGCACTAGGTTACGCACTAGGTTCCGCACTAGGTTCCGCACTAGGTTCCTCAGTCACTGTGCAAAGTTGTTCAGTTTCTCACACAGATATAAAATGTGGACACAAGCAGGATGTTGGACACAAACAGGACGTTGGACACAAACAGGATCCATCTTTCTCAAACTGCAGCAAAAAAATATCCAAGAAACAAAACTCAATAAAACTCTACAAAACAGTTCTTGTATCCTTTTATTTAGGATCACACGTGGGACACAAACACAGCACTAACAGTCAAAATAAAGGAACAAACTTTTTAAAGCCTCACATTAAAATAACTTCACACAAAGTGCTTCCAGTGACCTGAGCAAACACCTTCAGTACATTTGGTTTAAACAAAAGCACACAATAACAATAATAACAAAGAAAAAGAAACCCAGGGCTAAAGCAAAAACCCCCACACACACACTCACTGACCCACACACTCACTCACTGACCCACACACTCACTCACTGACCCACACACACTCACTGACCCACACACACTCACTGACCCACACACACTCACTGACCCACACACACTCACTGACCCACACACACTCACTGACCCACACACACACTCACTGACCCACACACACGCTCACTGACCCACACACACGCTCACTGACCCACACACACTCGCTCACTGACACACACTCATTCAGTAACACACACACACTCACTGACACACACACGCTCACTGACCCACAAACACACTCACTGACCCACACACACTCATTCAGTAACACACACACACACACTCACTGACACACACTCATTCAGTAACACACACACACTCACTGACACACACACACTGACACACACACACACACTCACTCACTGACCCACACACACACTCACTGACACACACACGCTCACTGACCCACAAACACGCTCACTGACCCACACTCACTCACTGACCCACACTCACTCACTCACTCACTCACTCACTGACACACACTCATTCAGTAACACACACACTCACTCACTGACACACACACGCTCACTGACCCACAAACACGCTCACTGACCCACAAACACACTCACTGACACACACTCATTCAGTAACACACACTCACTCACTGACACACACTCATACAGTAACACACACACACTCACTGACACACTCACTGACACACACACACTCACTGACACACACACACACTCACTGACACACTCACTGACACACACACTCACTGACACACACACACTCACTGACACACACTTTTATTTCTATCACAAACATAAATTCAGCCACTCCAAAGCATTGTTACCCTCCTCACGGCACATTTTACTCTCTGTTACCTCCTGGACCTTGTCCTTATATCTGGAGAAGAGGTCACGGGGTCGCACGGTACCAGAAGCTGAAGGCCTTTCAATAACACTGCCACTGCTGAGGGCATAACACACGCTGGCTGACGCATAAGAACGGATTAATAATAAAGACTTAATAAAAGATTTATAAACAGAAAAATGGGCCAAAAAACTATCTTAAAAATCTGCAATAAAATTCAGACTGCACTGCTAATGACAGTAAAAGCGAAGTTTGTCTTCGTTATCTGTTTAACGTAGAGAAGCAGGGTACGAGGTGGAGGGTGAAAGGAAATGAAGTCAGACCCAAACTCTTCCCTGGCTCAAAAAGGGGCGGAGCTTACATCATATTATTACATTATTACATCATATTACCTCAGCCTCAACATTCCCACCTTCAGCATGATGTTCTGCTCAGCTACACAACACTGTAATAATCTGCTAATGAACGTTAGCTCATGTTAGTGCTATTAATTCTATATACACCTTTAATAAAACTAGCCAAATGTCGCTAACTGGTAGCACATCACAAACGTTCACGTTAGCTCCGCCCCCTGACCCAGAGCATTATAAATCTCTGATGCAATACTGACAGTACTTTTTTCCCCACTGGAATTTGATCCCATCGGGATGATTTCCGATATATTCGCTTTCATAAAATTAAATAAACTTTATCTACAATAAAAAGGTTTGTAATACTAATCCTTTCCACTCAAGCAATGACTTTCCAAAGAGTTTTAATACTTCATTTTTGTGAAATCTGATGCCATCGCTTCGCACCGACCAAGCGGTCACGACGAGCTCTGATGTCTCACGTCACAGCTTCCACCGATTCAGCCACGAGTTTAAACTCTCGTGTCGGCTGCAATAAATAATTAGCATTACGATGACGTCACGACTCAACAGACCAGACGTCATCGCTTCGTCATCCTCCTCCTGAGACGCCGCTTTGTTTTTCTGTATTAGTTTTATTTATTTCACGATACGCAGAACTCCAGCATTGCATCTGAGGTGAAAGAGAACTCTTGGAACTCGTCCTGGTTGATCTGCGGGATCACGGCGTCCATGATGGGAGTGAGAATGGCGTTTTCGCTCGTGAAGTCAGGGTCGAAATTGTTCACGTCCTCACTGGTTTTCTGTTCAGAGACAAAATTATAGAGAAGAAGAAAGGAGGGAGAGGGAGAGTGTGAGAGAGAGTGTGTGTGTGTGAAAGAGAGAGAGAGAGAAAGAGAGAGAGAAAGAGAGTGAGAGAGAGAGGGAGTGTGAGAGAGAGATTGTGAGAGAGAAAGAGCAGAAGAGAGAGTGTGTGTGTGTGTGTGTGTGAGAGAGTGAGAGAGAGAGTGTGTGAGAGAGAGAGTGAGAGAGAGAAACAGAGAGAAAGAGCAAGAGAGAGGGAGAGAGAGAGAATGTGTGCGAGAGAAAGTGAGAGAGTGAGAGATTGTGAGAGAGAGAGAGAGAGATTGTGTGTGAGAGAGAGAGAGAGAGACAGAGTGTGAGAGAGAGAAAGAGCAAGAGAGAGAGAGGGAGAGAGAGTGCGTGTGAGAGAGAGAGAAAGAGAGTGAGAGAGAGAGATTGTGAGAGAGAAAGAGCAGAAGAGAGAGAGTGTGTGTGTGTGAGAGAGAGAGAGTGAGAGAGAGAGAAAGAGTAAGAGTGTGAGCGAGAGAAAGAGCAAGAGAGAGAGAGAGAGGATGTGTGTGAGAGAGAGGGAGAGAGAGAGAGAGATGAGTGAATGTCTATTTCAGCTTAGAGATCATAAGCAGAAAGACAAACTAACTTCTCCCAGATGTCTCACATCATTAACAGTAACAATAAAAGAATAAAATCTGCCCCGTTGTTGTGTGACACTTCTTCCACTCTTCCAGCCACGCTTGTGATAACGAAGCTGTAACGAAGGGAAACCTGTTTGATCTGATGTCTGACTCACGATTTGGGGTTTAAACGGAGGCTCCAGTTCTCGCCGGTTCAGTTTTTCCCAGTCGATGGTGCTGAAGAACGCGTGAGCCGGAACGGCGTTCTCTCCGCCGCTCGCCGCCACGCAGCCGAGACGACGGCTCGGATTCTTCGTGAGTAGCTGCAGACAGGACACAGTTACATCACTTCCTGTCCATAACCTACATCTAAACTGAATAAACTTGATTGACCTCTGTCTAATCCGTTGAAATTCATTATGGGGTTAATTATAAATAAACATGTGATGATGATGATGATGATGATGATGGTGTAGTTTATGTGTATGTCCGGTAGGCTATGAGTTTTGCTAATTGCTAATTATTGGTTTGTTTGTCCTCTAATATTCACAACAGTCATCAAATACACTATAAACTTTAGACTGATGAATCGACTCAGAGAGCTCCGAGTTATGATGTCATTAATCACGACAGCCAATCAGAGACAGTATGCAAATACAGAACAGAGCTTTTATTTAAGAATGAATTTATAAACCACTTTTAATTATTTTATGATTTTGTTTAACTACTAAGATCCACATCCCTCAGTTTAAAGGGTTACACCACCGATCAGGAGGTCATGAGGTCATATCTCAGGTCCACAGAGCTGCCGGGCCCCTGAACACGGCCCTTAACCTTCACTCGCTCGGTCGTGTAAATGTGATATAAAGGTAAGTGACTCTGGATAAATCATTTTAAACCCTTTATTTCACGTATTTATCTTTTCATCGTGTTGTTGTGCGACCGGAGCTAAACTCAAGCCTCATCTGAAATGGATGAAAAGAAAAAAAGTTTCTTCACAATAATTAACTATAAATATTTCATATTTTTCTTTATTAATTTCATATTTTTTCCTTCATATATATTCAGTTCTGTGAGGTTTCGGTGAGTCAGCAACTTGCTGATGTGAATGAAACATTGCACTTCTGGGATTTATTATTACATGTGAAATTCTCTGCTGTGAGTGTGTGTGTGTGTGTGTGTGTGTGTGTGTGTGTGTGTGTGCGTATGCGTGCGTGCGTGCGCGTGTGTGTACACAGCATTGCTTTAGGGCTCAGACAAACAGAACATGATAAGAGACAGAAATATTAAAAACAAATTAGCATTCCGGGGTTTGACAAATGATGATGGCATTTATGTTAGGTAATTAAATCACACACACACACACACACAGTCACTCACACTCACACACACAAACACACACACACACACATACTCACACACACATACTCACACACACATACCCACACACACATACTCACTCACACATACTCACTCACACATACTCACTCACACATACTCACTCACACACACACACACACACACACACACACTCACTCACTCACACACACACACACACATACTCACTCACACATACTCACTCACACACACACACACACACACACACACACACACACACACACTCACACACACATACTCACACACACACACACACATACTCACACACATACTCACACACACACATACTCACACACATACTCACACACACACACATACTCACTCACACACACAAACACACACACACACACACACACACACACACACACTTACACATTTTCTCACACACTCAAACACACACATATTTACTCACACACACTCACACACACTCACACACACTCACAGCATGTGACAGTTGCCCTGGTTGTGTCTGTGCACTATACCCAGATGTTTATGAAGCAGCCGTAGCATTACATTTCATGTCACAGTATAAAAGCAAAATGTTGAAATTTTTAGAAGTTAAATTGTTGCGATATTAACAGATATCAAAGAAGTTAACACAGCTCCAGTTTCTGTGGAAATTTAAGTTTCAATCCAGATTTCTGTAAAAAAATTAA
>NC_062521.1:1134077-1136577 GCF_022655615.1 Tachysurus fulvidraco
TTCTATTAAATAATAATAATAATAATAATAATAATAATAATAATAATAATAATAATAATAATAATAAATGCCACAAATCCTGGTGCTGTAACTGAAGCATGTTCCTATTTACACTTCACCTTTTTTTTTCACAGGGTGCCAATATATACAAGCTGCTTGTATCAGGTATAGTGATCTAGGTCAAAATGATGCAGTGTGTCTCTCTCCTGTGTCCCTGCCCTGTCTCTCTCTCTCTCTCTCCTGTGTCTCTCTCCTGTGTCTCACTCTCCTGTGTCTCTCTCTCCTGTGTCTCTCTCTCCTGTGTCTCTCTCTCTCCTGTGTCTCTCTCCTGTGTGTGTCTCTCTCCTGTGTGTGTCTCTCTCCTGTGTGTATCTCACTCTCCTGTGTCTCTCTCTCCTGTGTGTCTGTGTCTCTCTCCTGTGTCTCTCTCATGTGTCCCTCTCTCCTGTCTCTCTCTCCTGTCTCTCTCCTGTGTCCCTCTCTCCTGTGTCCCTCTCTCCTGTGTCCCTCTCTCCTGTGTCTCCCTCTCCTGTGTCTCCCTCTCCTGTGTCTCCCTCTCCTGTGTCTCCCTCTCTGGTGTCTCACTCTCTGGTGTCTCACTCTCTGGTGTCTCACTCTCTGGTGTCTCACTCTCATGTGTCCCTCTCTCATGTATCTCTCTCTCCTGTCTCTCTCCTGTCTCTCTCTCCTGTCTCTCTCTCCTGTCTCTCTCTCTCCTGTCTCTCTCTCTCCTGTGTGTGTCTCTCCTGTGTCTCTTTCCTGTCTCTCTGTCCTGTGTCTCTCTCCTGTGTGTCTCTCTCCTGCACAGCCGACCTGAACGCGGCTATGGGAAGCTTAACTCAACTCACCGTGACGCTTGAGCAAGATTTAGCGACTTCATTCACACTGAATTTTCCGCTCCTAGTTTAACAATGGTGTGGTTTTTTCTGGCCTTAAATTTAGTACGTTTTGTGTTGTGTGTTTTGTGTGTGTGTGTGTGTGTGTGTGTGTGTGTGTGTGTGTGTGTGTGTTTTGTGTGTATGTATGAAAAGACAGCATGATCAGGTTGAAAATAATAAAATAAAATAAAATAAAATATCTGCCACAAGATGACGAACAAATCAAACAGAATCAGATTTAAACGGTTCAGACGACGAGCCACACGTCACCGGTGTGAGGCACAGCGACTCGTCTCTTTGTCTTACTCTCTGTTTGACTCTCACTTTTCTAATCTGGATACTTTTACTTCTCCTTCAGACATTGTGTCTCTAACTGAGATGATACTGGGGGACATTTCCCTGTCCTGCAGTCAGGTCAGATGTGGACTAACACACACTAACACACACTAACACACACTAACACACACTAACACACACTAACACACACCAACACACACCAACACACACCGTGTCGGTGCTCGTCTCACTCTGTATAGAACATATTTAGAAATGAATAATTATTACAGTTCAGGTATAATCTGAGCTTCAACATCTTACATTAACATAATCTTGTGCTGCTGGTTTTATATATCTGATTATATCTGTGTTGACATTACATCTCTCTCTCTCTCTCTCTCTCTCACACACACACACACACACAGGTTTCAACCTGCCCCAAAAACATCATTACGAATGCTCTTCAAAACGAACTTCACAACAAAGTCTTATTGTCTTCGAGTTTCCCTCGTATTGCCTCTGACATGATCATGTCAGAGGCAGTACGAGGGAAACACATCACACACTGCGATGGAGAGATCTGTGCGCATTACGACCTCTGCCTGAAAGTTTTACTGAGTTTTTTTTTTTAAACTAAACACACAAAAAATAACAGATTTAATTTTATTCCACATTCACACAACATACAACATACTCCACAAGAAAATTAGAGGAATTCGGTATAAAGGTATTAAAAATGTCGTAATATCGATATCATGTCCACTGTATCATCAGAACTGATAATCCAATATGGACACCTGAAGACACCTGAAGACACCTTCAATATCTCCATGAATACGGAGCACAGCCTTGAAAACAAAGGATCGAGAGATCAAACGATCATGGGACAAAGTGTACATCTTCTGTAATGGCTGCTAGAATGCTTTCCAGGATCAACATTACAGCTAAAATAGCTAAGACTCTGTGTGTGTGTGTGTGTGTGTGTGTGTGTGTGTGTGTGTGTGTGTGTGTGTGTGTGTGTGTTCAATAATGAGTCATCGAAAGCAAACACAGAGTTATCAACAGCCAATTTATGAAGGTAAAGTACAAGATAACAGAAGCACGCACGCACACACACACACACACACACACACACACACACACACACACACATTTGAATTCATAATACTCATTACATGTGTGTGTGTGTGTGTGTGTGTGTGTGTAGTTTGCGGATCCCTGTAACTCCTAAAACAACTATAAATCCTCCACATGAAACATTATCAGTGTCTAACGTTGATTATTTTCCTGCAACCATCTGCTATGAGATGATTCAATAAAACCAGCCGCTTCACCCCGAGTGTCAG
>NC_062521.1:1141577-1144077 GCF_022655615.1 Tachysurus fulvidraco
CACACACACTTACCCACACACGCACAGTCTCACACACACACTTACCCACACACACACTCACGCACAGTCTCACACACACTTACCCACACACACTCAGTGTCACACACACTTACCCACACACACACACTGTCACACACACTTACCCACACACACACTTACCCACACCCACCCACACACACACTTACCCACACACACACACAGTCTCACACACACACACAGTCTCACACACACACACACACACACACACACAGTCTCACACACACACACTTACCCACAACTCCAAAGACATTCCTGATGTCAGGGACAAAGATGGCCAACAGCTCAATGATCAGGAGGAGGACAAATGTGGAGACACAGTGAGACAGCCAGGAGAACTGTCTCTCTCCTCTGAGTAAAGTTAATACTGCTTTACGGGCCTGAGGAGAGGGAGAGAGGGAGGGAGAGAGAGAGGGAGGGAGAGAGAAAGAGAGAGAGAGAGAGGGAGAGAGAGGGGGGAGAGGGAGAGAGAAAGAGAGAGAGGGGGGGGAGAGAGAGAGGGAGAGAAGGGGGGAAGAGGGAGAGAGAGGGGGGGGGAGAGAAAGAGAGAGGGGGGGGGAGGGAGAGAGAGAAAGGGAGAGAGAGGGAGAGAGAGGGAGGGAGAGGGAGGGAGAGAGAGAAGGGGGGGAGAGGGAGAGAGAGAGAGAAGGGGGGGAGAGGGAGAGAGAGAGAGAGAGAGAGAGAGAAAGAGAGGGAGAGAGAGAGAAAGAGAGGGAGAGAGAGAGAAAGAGAGGGAGAGAGAGAGAGAGAGAGACTTGATATATCAGTATAGTTGTGATCCAAGTGAAATCTCTGTATAAGAAGTGACACACACGGGAAAATGGATGAGCGGCACAGTAAACAGCACGGCCAATAGGATCGCGAGACGCACTGACATCACCAACACGTCACGTGGCAGGTAAATGTCATATCCACGTAGGAGCTCAGAGTCCACGTGACCTGAAACACACACACACACACACACACACACACACACACACACACACACACACACACACACACACACACACGGATTCAGATACCAGCCAGCAAGCTTTGATGTTTACATTATAATCATAATAATAATAATAATAATAAATGATGTGAATTAAATAACTAAATAAATGACAGAGAAAAGCGTAATTAATGAATTAATTCACAGCACGTTTCTGTTTAATCTGTGAAATTAATCACTTAATAGTTTTTGATTGTTAAATAAAAAAGTTTTCATAATGTGAATAATTAATGAATATTTAATAAATCTTTGGTCATTTATTAAAGATCAGGTTTCTGTATAAACACCGTGAGGAATTTGAATATATCTGAATCACACTTTCTCCTTACGTTTCTCTGCATAAGGAAGTAAAGAGCTGTATGTTTGGGGCCCGGGGCCCGGGGCCCGTCTCCTTACCGTAGAAGGTGAGATAGCCGAAGAGAGCAGAGACCAGGTAGACCAGGAAGCTAAGAGAGATGCTCACATTAGCCACGTTCTGCATCCGCCGCTTAGTGGGTCTGAAACACACACACACAAACACGCGCGCACACACACGCGCGCACACACACGCGCGCACACACACGCGCGCACACACACACACACGCGCACACACGCGCGCACACACGCGCACACACACGCGCACACACACACACACATGCAGAAACATTCATTTATTTCAGTGTTAGAAACAGTTTACTATAATTTGTTTAAAGTTTAATTACTTAGACTGTAATTAGTTATTACAAAACAGTTAAATTGTTTTTAACCAATCAGCAAGGTTCAACACAGCAAGCTCCGCCCCTATGATTCCTCATCTGTAGACATGTATGGCCTTTTAGGAAAAAAGGAAATGTTTCTGTTGTGTTTTAGTGTTTGGTGTGTGTGTGTGTGTGTGTGTGTGTGTGTGTGTGTGTGTGTGTGTGTGTGTGTGTGTGTGTGTGTGTGTGTGTGTGTGTGTGTGTGTGTGTGTGTTTTACTGACCGCTGGAGCTCACAGTAAATGGGCAGGACTGCAGTGTGACACAAAAAGGAGAACGCCATAGTGGGGATGGCATAAGCACTCTGAAACACACATAGACACACACACACAGACAGACACAGACACACACACACACACACACACACAGACAGACACACACAGACACAGACACAGACACAGACACAAACAGACACACAGAGACACACAGAAACACACACAGAGACACACACAAACACAAACAGACACAAAGAGACACACACAAACAGACAGACACACACAGACACAGACACACACAGACACAAACAGACACACAGAGACACACAGAAACACACACAGAGACACACACAGACACAAACAGACACACAGAGACACACAGAAACACACACAGAGACACACACAGACACAAACAGACACACAGAGACACACAGAAACACACACAAACAGACAGACACACACAGACACAGATACACACAGACACAAACAGACACACAGAAACACACACAGAGACACACA
>NC_062521.1:1151577-1161577 GCF_022655615.1 Tachysurus fulvidraco
GTCGTTTCCCTGCTCCGCCGAGGTGACGTGGTGTTTGATGTCTTTGCCGGAGTCGGGCCGTTTTCCGTGTTAGCGGCGCGACGTGGCTGCTCCGTCTTTGCCAACGACCTCAACCCTGAGTCCTACAAATGGCTTCAGCACAATGCCAAGCTCAACAAGGTCGAGACCAAGATCACCACCTTCAACTTCGATGGCCGGGAGTTCATCCGAGGCCCGCTCCGAGAGCGTCTTCTCGATCTGCTCAAGAGCTCAGGCTCTTCATCTGCTATCCATGTGATCATGAACTTGCCGGCGTTAGCACTCGACTTCCTGGACGCGTTCAGAGGCTTGCTGAGAGGAGAGACAGACCGGGGTCATGACGAGGCCGTCCTGCCCCGGGTCCACGTCTACGGCTTTTCAAAAGAGGACGAGCCAGAGAGGGACGTTCTGAAGCGAGCTGAGCTCAGCTTAGGGACTTCGCTGAAGACACGCTGTGAAGTGCACATGGTGAGAAACGTGGCACCCAACAAGGAGATGATGTGTGTAAGCTTCAGCCTGCCCAGAGACGTGCTGTACGGAGAAGACGTGGTGGAGGAGGGTGGGTCGGTCTCTCTCTCACACTCACACACAGTTTCTCACACACAGTTTCTCACACACAGTTTCTCACACACACTCTCTCACACACTTTCTCACACACACTCACTCTCACACACACTCACTCTCACACACACACACACGCACTCTCTCACACACACACACACATTCTCACACACACTCTCACACACACACACACACACACACAGAGTCTCTCACACAGTCTCTCACACACATACACTCACACACACACTCACACTCTCACACACACACTCACACACTCACACACACACACACACACACACTATAACCCTTTCCTCTCTCTTGTTGCTCCAGGTTGCTTAGAAGAACCATCACCAAAGAGGCAGAAACACGAGGAGACACAATAACGAACTCGTCTGTCTGACGCTCAGAATGTTTCTGTTTTGCTTTGGATTTTGTTTTATATAAAAAACGATGGTCTCACAGACTGAACTGTTATGTTTGACCTTTCTGTTTGTGTGTAAATAAAGAATTTAACACGTTTTTTTATTATTCAGTGTGTAAGCAGTAGGACTGAATTATTACATCTCTAATACATCTCTACAAATAAATCTCATCACATGCAGGAAAATAACATTTAGTTTTAAAGTAGAAACGTTAAAACACCGGTGGGCGGAACCACTGGACGTCATTCGCTTGATTGACAGTTCAGCCAGATGCAAGCCCCGCCCACAACCGTCTCAGCTGCACAGCGGTAGGAAACAATGGATGCTTCAGAAAAGGTAACTGACGAAAAAAAAACTTACAGTAACTTATGTTTTGATTTTATATGATTATGCGAGCCGTGTGTGTTAATAATAAAACCACCAAATCAGCACATTTACCGTCAAATAGCAAGTAATCTAATCAGCTAGGTTTGTTTTGTAGTCACCGTTCAGCAGGCGAGTCTTTGATCCTACCTGTTTTCGGGCAAACCGTCCTTCAGGCACCAGGATTGGCTGTCGCAAGGTAGCCACGCGTAAACGTTACATTTTATCCAATCGATGACAGGAGGCGGAACGGCACTAACCAATCCTAGCGCAGGAGGCGGGGTCTTTGGAATACGTGTGGGGAAAAAAACTAACCGTTTGCATTGTACCGCCACTGGTTAGCATCACTGATTTAAGGTTAAATATATACTTTTAATCATGTAGAAGTGTCCTTAACATTCTATATAATGGTTAATGTGCCGTTATTAATATGTTATACCAAATAATTGTACTTTCTGTGCACCCGTTCAGACGGTGGTAAACGAACCGTTTTGTTGCCATAGATACCGTGTGCACGTTAGCGTTAGATTAGCATCTGCTAATGAACCGGTTTGTGTTTACGTTTTATTTATCTGGCGTGTTCAAAAAACATCAACATACGAATCTTTAGACCCCTTCTGTTGAGGGTCGTGTGATTCTTTCAGTCTGTGCGTGTTTTATGTCTTTAAACGTGTTTCAGGCCTTAATTAAGTTTCTCTAAAGGTTTCAGTGATCAGCTCATAAGATCTGTGATCAGCTCAGGAGATCTGCGATCAGCTCAGGAGACTCATTGATCAGCTCAGGAGTCTCAGTGATCAGCTCAGGAGTCTCAGTGATCAGCTCAGGAGATCTGTGTACCGTTGTGATCAGCTCAGGAGTCTCAGTGATCAGCTCAGGAGATCTGTGATCAGCTCAGGAGTCTCAGTGATCAGCTCAGGAGATCTGTGATCAGCTCAGGAGATCTGTGATCAGTTCAGGAGATCTGTGATCAGCTCAGGAGATCTGTGATTAGCTCAGGAGATCTGTGATCCTTGTGATCAGCTCAGGAGTCTCAGTGATCAGCTCAAGAGATCTGTGTACCTTTGTGATCAGCTCAGGAGATTCAGAAGATCTGTGTACCTTTCTGTTAGTGTTCTGTTACCTCTATGATGTACCAAACGTGGGCTGTGGCGGTTTTTTTGAGGAGGGTGGAGTTTAATATACGGAGAGTTCCGGACTTTTGGGGATGAACTTTTCTTCCAGGATCCTTTCACACTTGTGTTTTTGTGTCCCTCAGTGAGTGGCACAGCCAGCAGTGATCGTGGTTAAAGAAGATGCCGGTGGGAATCTCACCACTCTGGTGTTCATCATGGGCCCTGATGTGCCGCTGCTCAACGACTACAAGCAGGAGTTTTTCTGGAAGCGTTTTCCTCAGACGGTGCTGGGGGGCCCGAGACTCAAACTGGGCTACTGTGCGCCACCATATGTCTACATCCACCAGGTGGCGCTGTTCCTCATGCCGTGGCTCCTTGGGGGTGTGGGCACTCTGCTCTTCCAGCTCAGGGTGATAGATGACTCCAGTGCCGGGATCTTATCCGGGGCGCTCATGCTGGCGTTCGGGGCTGCACTGCAGACCCTGTCCCAGTGGGTGGCGCGGAGAACCGGCACTGTCCAAAGACTGGCGGTGGGACACAATGTCATGGCGGATGAGGAGGAGGTGGAATTCACGCAGTGCGCAGGACCCGACACGGTGCGGTTTGTGGTCCCGGGTAAACGATTCATGGCCAACGTTGTTCTCCACACGGTGCTGGCCGGGGCGATGTGCGGACTCGGGACGTGGTACCTCCTACCCGATCGCCTGAGCAACATTTTCGGGAGCGTCGGCGCCGTGGTGCCGGTGTTCGCACTCAGCTGGTTCACGCTGTGCATCGGAGAATACTCGCTGATCGTCAACACGGCAGCCGAAACAGCCACTTTTCAGCCGCAGGACACGTACGAGATCACAGCACTCACCAGGCCGCTGTACATCTTCGGCATCATCGCTGTGGATTTGGCTCTCAGGTACGCAAACAAACACTCACATGCAAATCGGCTTATTTAAAACAAGCTCCAGGTTTACATAGCGCCGCTTTAATTTTTCAACAAGCATTAGGTAGAATGTGGGCTCTAAAATAACACACACTGTTTTCAGGGTGAATTACATAAATACCGACATGATTGGTAAGATTTGTGAAAACCTTGGGCCCGACTCCTTTCTATGCCCACATACACATACACAAAGCCCCACCTAGCCACACCCACCCACAACAGCTCCGCCTCCCACGATTCCCAGAGCTGCTGTAAAGTGTGTCATTCTGTCTGTAAAGCAGTCGTTAAGGACATAAAGCTCTGGATGAATCTGTTGATGTACCTGTGCTCAGGTGTGTAGGAGGGGGCGTGGCCGAGCTGCAGGTGGCCAGTCAGGTGATGCATGTGCTGTTTTTGGTGCTGCCTCTGCTTTGGGCACTGGGAATGCTGCCTCCTCTCGACGCTCTTGTCTTATGGATCATGGAGCAAAGCCTCATACACACGCTGGGAGGATCAGCTATGGCCACCAACCGCAGGTGCGCACACACACACACACACACACACACACACACACACACACACACACTCACCTGCAACTCATATTAATCACACACTGTATTGTAACACACCTTCACCTCGGAGTCTGTTGGTTCTCCACCAGGTTGGTGTTGATGTTCCTGTCCTCCCTCTGTATCTCCATCTCCACCTTCTTCCTCCCTTCATCGCTGGGCGTGGTCCTCTTCACCGTGGCGACGGGCTTCATCCTCAGTCTGGACCTGACGCAGATTGGTCTGCTGTTACGGTGCAGGACAGCTGACACACAGCCTCACACAGGCACACACACTCACTCACTCAGTCTAGGCTGGTGGAGTCTCCCGCTCTCTGCCCTCGTCCTCACCGCGGCTTTGACCGAAGCGGCTCTGCTGCAAAGTCTCTGCCCCCCCGGAGGGTGGAACTTGACAGAGGCGGGCATCCAGGGGTCAGGTGGTGCAGTGCCGGAGCCTCAGTCTCTGATCGGCTGGATCCTCATCACTCTGTGTGTCGTTACACGTGTGTTAAGGCAGATTCAGGGTGCGTGTGTGTTGGGCGGACTCGTCCTCAATCCCCTCTACCCCAAACGGCTCAGCAGCGTCCAGGCCTTCACAAGCAGCAGCAAAGGATTGTGGGTCGCCGCACTTGTCCGCAGAGCGCTCATTAACCTGGGTGAGAAAAAATCTTCAGCTCTTTATTGGGTCATTTATGGTGTTTCATCCGAATTTACCTGTTTTTAATATATTTAATAAATTCTTAGTAAATAACTTTTGGTGTAAAGGAATACTGTGTGTGTGTGTGTGTGTGTGTTCCTGTTTTACAGTCTGTCCCTTAGCCATGGTTGGGTTTCTGGCCACAGACGCTTCCCTGTACGAGCTCCACAGCGTGGCGTCGGCTGTCGGCTTCACGCGAGCCTTCAGAGCGGTGCGTCTGTGACACCGTAAACACACAACGACTAAACGTTTTTACTCCACATTCAGAGAGCCGTGTAGAGCTCACACACCACACACACACCACACACACACACACAGGAGAAAAGGTGTACAATAAGCTTTGTGTGTTAGTGTAGCGTTCAGGGAAGGAACAGTCAGAGTGTTCTCACAGCTACAGGAGTTTACACTGCTGCTTGAGTTTTGTCTTGTTGCCTCCATGAAAGAGATAAAGAGAGTCTGGTGAGAGACTTGTGCTGTAACACAAGTGAGGACAGGAACTATTTACTAGTGTAAATGTATAACTGTGACCTTTGTCCCCATGTTAGGTGTGGCAGAACAGTGAGGAGGCTCTCCTGCAGATGGTGGTGGTGGTGGTGGTGAGACTGGTGGACGGCGGACAAGTCGTGCACCACTGGCATGATCTGGGGACTGGAGTGCAGCTCATAGTGGTGTGTGTGTGTGTCTGTCTGTCTGTGTGTGTCTGTCTGTGTCTGTGTGTCTGTGTGTCTGTCTGTCTGTGTGTGTCTGTCTGTGTGTGTGTGTCTGTCTGTCTGTGTGTGTCTGTGTCTGTGTGTGTGTGTCTGTCGGTGTGTGTGTGTCTGTCTGTGTGTGTGTCTGTGCATGCGTGTGTCTGTGTGACAGGTGTGTGTGACAGGTGTGGGTGACCCCCTCTCTCTCTCTCTCTCTCTCTCTCTCTCTCTCTCTCTCAGGTGTCCCTGGTCTCTGATCGTCTCTCTCAGTTCCTGTTAAAGCTCAAGTTTGCCCTCACCGTGTTAATCACGTCGTGGACGGAGGCGAAACAACGTCGTCAGTCGGCCGGAGCTCTGTTGGCGTTGGACGTGGCGTTGTGCCCGTTGTTGGTTGCCGTGGTGATGCTGTCAGCGCTGCTCTCCGCTCCTCTCCTGCCGCTCTTCACACTGCCCGTGTTCCTGGTCGGCTTCCCCAGGCCTCTACGCTCGTGGCCAGGAACCCCGGGCACCGCTTGCCCCTGCCCCGACTCCATCTACTACCAGCAGCTCAGCCCCAGACTAGCTTCAGCGCTAACACACGCGTTCTCTAACGGAGCGCTGGGTGAGAAACGCGGCGTTTTTCCTGTTGTGCTCATTGTTCATGAACTTTCCTTATGTGAACTTTTAAGCTGCTACACAACAAATGTAAAGCAAAAAATCATACTAAGGTTAACGTATGTGTGCGTGTGTGTGTGTGTGTGTGCGTGTGTGTGTGTGTGTGTGTGTGCGCGCGTCTGTCCGCAGGGGCTTATTCTCCCGGTTCTCATTTCCTGGGCCGGTTCCAGGACCGAGTGGTTTGGATCAGTGTTCTGGAGAAAGGCTTCGGTTACTGTACAGTCAACATCAAGGTAAAAGCGTTGCATTTGGTTGCGTATTAAAGTCACATTTATCTGTTTATAATAAATGTTGGAGTTCATTGTTGCACTTTATTGCAGTTGTTATTAAAACAGTCTCACGAGTGGTGATGTAATAAGCCACGCCCATGTTTCCTCCCTGTGCTCAGGGTTTGGAGCTGCAGGAAACATCGTGCCACACGGTCGAAGCGCGGCGAGTCGACGAGGTGTTTGAGGCGGCGTTCGATCGTCTGGAGCGTCCCGCCCGTTTCCTGCACTTCCTGAACCCTCACTGGGGAAACGCGCTCACGCCCTGCGCACTCTTGCCCGTCACCGTCTACTCCGACGCCCGCAACGTCCTGACCGGCATCATCGACTCGCCCGACTGCCTGCGCCAGCTCCACTCCGACTTCCTGAAGACGCTGCTGTGGATCCTGCTGCATCACAGCACCCAGAACAGGACCTACAGAGTCAAATCACATTCGCTGCGGAGCTCCCAGCATGCCGTGCAGCCCGAGCCCACCTCACACGACGCCAAACTGGGCGTGGTCTCTCAGAGCCACTTCGACTGCTCCTCTTCTCCTCAGCTGAGGGGGCGGAGCAGCTTGTCCTCCTTGTCGGATTGGTCGGACGAGGACGATCTGTTCGGGCCGGTCCCGGTACGGAAGCCGGTGAGGAGGATGATGATGCGGGCGGAGGAAGAACACACGTCTCTTCCGGGTTCCGTAGAAATTCACAGCCTGTATGAAAACCTGGCACTCGCATCCTTACCGACTCTGCGGCCTCTCGGTCTCGGAGTCAGCCTCGAAAAAGACGACGTCTTGCCAATCAGCTCCGCCCCCTCTGCAATCTTCGACCATGCGAACCCGCCAAACTTTTCCTCGCAACATTCTGAAACACTCTCACTTCCTACATCCTGGTTCTCCGCCCCTTTTACCAGCGCCAAGCTCCGCACGCTCAGGCCGTCCTTCCCAGAGGAATGGTTTCGTTTTTGTCTGGCACAGCTGGTGATGGAGGGTTTGTGTGAAGACGAGGATGAGCAGAACGTGTGTCGGGGGTTACAGGAGGACCGTGCACTGATGGAGACGTACAGCCAGGTGGTGCTGTCCTGCGCACTGGCATTAGGCATGGACCTTTCTGTGCCAAGCGCCAGTTTCGTGTTTAGAGTTTACTGTGGAGACGCAGCGTGGCACGAAGGACTGGACTGGCTCCGAGAAAATACCGAGCTGCATCAGCTTACTCTCAGGGCTTTTAGGTAACACCATCTCTCTGATCACCTCCACCCGTGTGTGTGTGTGCGTGTGTGTGTGTGGAGCTCGATCAGCTTACAGCACATACAAAATAAGTCGTGTAGTTATGATCAGATCTGACTGTAAAGTGTGTGTGTGTGTGTGTGTGTGTGTGTGTGTGTAGGTACAGTGTAAAGCTGCTGATAGACCAGGCGTCTCTGGGGCCGGTGGAGAGCGAGGAGGAGTTTTACTCCACACTGCACCATTATGAACAACACTGGTTCATCGGCATGGCGACAGAGCGTGGCTGGCACGATGGAGTTCTACAGGAGAAACCATTTCTGTTCTCACTTGGCCATGATATCACCATGGTGATCTCTCACACACTCACACACACACTTCTCTCTGACACTTTTTCTCTTCTCTCACCGTGTCTCTGATGTTCCCCTGTTCAGGGTTCATATACGGGCCGTGTGCTGTCACTGCAGGAGTGCGTGTTCCAGCTGGGGGCGCTGTGTGAGGAGTGTGTGCGCGGTCAGTGGGCCAACCTCTCCTGGGAGCTGCTCTACGCCACCAACGATGACGAGGAGCGCTACAGTATTCAGGCTCACACACTCCTTCTGAGGAACCTGACTGTGCAGGCTGCAGAGCCACCGCTGGGTTACCCCATCTACTCCTGCAGCCCCACACACCTCACCTGCTTCTGACACACACGCACACACTACACTACACACACTACACTACACACACATGGATGTAGAGCATTCATGATGTGATGTACAAGGACAAACGTGGCAGATTGCATGTGACACACACACACACACACAGGAGTATAAGCTAATGGACAGCTGAGATTTGTGTGTGTGTGTGTGTGTGTTTATGAAGGCAGGATACTAAAACAAACACTAACTAATGCACGTCTCAACACACACACACTTTGTTAACGTACCCATGACACGACGACAGAGTGTTCGAGCTGTTTTCACGTGGACTCGGATGCTTTGGACTTTTCTACTGACGCTACAGAATAAAGTAAACTCTTCTCTGAAGTCCCCTTGAAATAAAACGCTAAGCATAAGACGTAAGCAGAACTTACACACACAGCAGCATGGATACTTTTTACATCTTGAAATAATATAAACTACAAAGCAAGTGATTATCCAATAAAGTTTAAAAAGAAATGAATGAGACAAACCCTTAAAGAACGAGCGTTTGGCGCCCTCTAGTGGCCCAGGGCGCATTTATTTATTTATTTAAGTCTCTGTTCAATACAGAATCAAATCCATGAGACTTGATAGATCAACATGTATAAAACATTCCTTTGAATTTAACCCAGTGTCGTGCAGAGACGATTAAAATGTGAAGATTAAACATCAGGTTCTACATTTTACCGCAGGACCGTAAAGAGTACTGCAGAAACAAAGAGAATGAATTCTTCACGCTGCAGCAGGACCGGAGCTCAGGACGAGCAACAAGCCGGTTAGATATCTGCGATCTAACAGTCAGCGGTGTTCAGGGGTGTATCCTGAGTTTCCGAGGTGTGAAGCGTACAGATTCGAGTGTGTGTGTGTGTGTAGATCTACGGTGCTATACGTTATATTCTATACACAGTACCGTATTTATTACTCTAATGCAGTTAATCAGTGCCGGGTTTCAGCTGGTCTTGGCCTTTGTCTTGGTAAAATACGCCGTGTCTGCGTCCTACAAAATAAATAAATAAAGAAACATTTACACGTCTCATATGAACAGGACAGGAACATCACATGTTTCTCAGAGCATGTGGTCTGATCCAGCAAGGTGTGGAAATGCATGCACACAGAGAGAGAGAGAGAGAGAGTGTGTGTGTGTGTGTGTGTGTGTGTGTGTGTGTGTGTGTGTGTTCGTGTGTTCTCACCAGTCCGGCTTGGAAGTTCTGCACGCGTTTCCTGCCGAGCAGGTTGGTGATGTACCAGGCGAGAGTGGGCGTGTACTGCCACAAGTAGAAAAAGAGAAGAAACGGCTGCTGAGCGATCCACATCTCCTTCACACGGTTAGACAGACCGACCACGATCAGACGCACGCAGCGCTCGGTCGACATCTTATGGGACTGATCTCCTACGTTAGAGAGCGGCTTCACCGCGGGGAGGGAGACGGGGCGAGTGAGACTAGAGCAGAGCAGGCTGACATCCCAAACGCATGAATAAATCAGGGCGTGGCGTATGTAAATGAGGTGAAACAGGGGTAGCTGTATGTGCTTCCATCATGTCCCATTAGTTTACACTGTGTGTGTGTGTGTGCGTGTGCGTGTGTGTTTGTGTGTGTGTGTGCACTACCTTGTTTACTTGCTCAGCGAAGGCGTTGTGGACGATTTGGGACACGACCGGTCCGGGGCAGATGGTACTGATGGTAATGTTTGGATAATCGGTCAGCTCTGTCCTTAAGGAATTGAAGAAACCCTTCACAAAAAATCAGAAAAAATTCTTCTGGTTATTTTTCTGCATGTGTGCATCTCTCTCTTTCTCTCTCTCTCTGTCGTTCTCTCTCTCTCTCCCTGTCTCCCTCCCCCCCTCTCTCTCTCCCTGTCTCCCTCCCCCTGCC
>NC_062521.1:1166577-1179077 GCF_022655615.1 Tachysurus fulvidraco
CCATCCAATTTTGACACTTTACAATCTTCACGTCAACCCTTTTCTCACCCGTATTGGTACAAATCCCGCCCCCTCGGCTAGGATTGGCTTAGAAGTCTCACCTACTTGCACGTACAGATGATTAGCCAATCAGACGTAGGAGGCGGGGCTCTTTTGACCAATCCCGGCTGAGAAGGTGGTACTCGTCGGAATGCGGGTGGGAGAAAAATAAACCACACGTCATTACGTAATGCGCTCGTTTCAGTCAAACTGGAATAAAAACAATACAAGTTAAAATTATAAATCCTCATCACGTGATTGTATTTTAGTCTATTTTTGATACGTTGTTTTTTAAAACACATCTAATTCCAATTACTTACAGTTTAGGGAACTCAAGCACGCATTCTGTGTGTGTGTGTGTGTGTGTGTGTGTGTGTGTGTGTGTGTGTGTGTGTGTAAAATAAACCGTGGCTAAAGCTTGTTATTTTTAGTGCAGTGAATAAGTGTTTGTACCAGAGATAATCTCCCTACCATGCAAGGACTACCAGCTGTGTGGTGAAGATGATGATGATGAAGATAGATAGATAGATAGATAGATAGATAGATAGATAGATAGATAGATAGATAGATAGAGGGGGTTTGATGGAGACGATATCTAAGTAGACGGGTGAACAGGGAGAGAAATCACACAGATAAACAAAGATTGTAGATGGACGGATGAATAAAGTGATGGATGGAGAGTTTGAAGGATGGTGTGATGCAGACAGACAGATGTGTAAAATAATGTATGGATTTGATACATAAATAGATAGATAGATAGATAGATAGATAGATAGATAGATAGATAGATAGTGTGATTGATGGATGGGGTACATGCACACATCATTTGGAGATGGTGATACCCCTGCTCATTTGTGTGTGTGTGTTTTGATTCAGGTCTGTGAGATGGGTGCATTCCTGGACAAGCCGAAGATGGAGAAGCAGAACGTTCACGGTGAGGGGAACGGGCTACGCTATGGCGTGAGCAGCATGCAGGGCTGGCGTGTGGAGATGGAGGACGCTCACACAGCTGTCATCGGCCTCCCGCATGGCCTCGAGCCCTGGTCCTTCTTCGCCGTGTACGACGGCCACGCCGGATCGCAGGTCGCCCGCTACTGCTGCGAACACCTGCTTGAGCACATTACCAGCAACCCCGACTTCCAGGTAAGACACGCGCGCATGCACGCACGTACACACACGCACGCAGACAGGAGGACCAGAGTGTACATTTTGTAAATCAGACACTGAGTGGGGATTAGCAGGAGTGTGTTCCCTCTGGCATTTCAGGGCAGTGGTGGAGGAGCGGAGGAGCCGAGCGTGGAGCACGTGACGTCAGGGATCAGGACCGGCTTCCTGCAGATCGACGAACACATGCGGGAAATGTCTGAAAGGAACCGGAGCGGCTCGACGGCGGTGGGAGCCATGATCTCACCGCGACGCATCTTCTTAATCAACTGCGGAGACTCCCGAGGGCTGCTGAGCCGCGCCGGCGCCGTGCACTTCTCCACACAGGACCACAAACCCAGCAACCCACTAGAGAAACAGCGCATCCAGAACGCAGGAGGTTCCGTCATGATCCAGGTGAGCACACGCTGTTAAATAAAACATGACTGTCACTACGAGTCTTAATCTGGATTATTTATGGAAGTTAGTTTGGGTTTAAGATGCAGATTCAGTAAAGAACTGATCGTTTTTATAATATTTATTAACCTAGCAGGAAAAGTCAAGCTCTTCGTAACGACTCGTCTCCTACTTTTACGTCCCTCAGTCCCAGCACTCTGAGTTTAATCAGTAAATAAAATGACAATATGAGTAAATCATGAGGTGGTGAAGATCTTTCTCTTAAATAATAAGTGAATATTTTGTTTCTTTACTTCTCTGTGCAGCGTGTGAACGGCTCTCTCGCCGTGTCCAGAGCTTTGGGAGATTTTGACTACAAGTGCGTGAGTGGGAAAGGCCCCACGGAGCAGCTCGTTTCCCCCGAGCCCGAGATTTACGCCATCGAGCGCTCCGAGGCTGAGGACGAGTTCATCGTTCTGGCCTGTGACGGCATCTGGGACGTGATGACCAACGAGGAGCTGTGTGACTTTGTACGCTCGAGACTGCAGGTCACCGATGACCTGGAGAGGGTGTGTAACGAGATTGTCGACACCTGTCTGTACAAGGTGAGGAGAAAAGCGCTGCATAGAAGGAGGAGGAGCTTATAGACCTCGTGGGTGACAGCAGCTTAAAAGATTGTTCTAAAGATTTCTCCCCTTTTTGTGTGATGATTGCAGGGAAGCAGAGACAACATGAGTGTGGTGTTGGTGTGTTTCAGCGGCGCACCGAAGGTTTCGCCAGAAGCCGTGAAGAGAGAAACAGAACTCGACAAATACCTGGAGAATCGAGTAGAAGGTACGGAATAAAGCATGATGATCCGCTGTGACGTAGTTTATTTTACACCACATCCAAACCACACACTTAACCGCTCACCCACCCACCCACCCCACCCCCCCCCCCACACACACACACACCCCCCACACACACACACACCCCTCCCTCCTGTATAGAGATCCTGAAGAAGCAGAACGATGACGGAGTACCAGACCTCGTGCACGTGATGCGAACGCTGACATCAGAAAGCATCCCTAACTTACCGCCCGGAGGAGAGCTGGCCAGCAAGTGAGTCTCTCTGAACTTTTTAGGGTGCCAATATTAATGCTCTGGGTCAGAGAAGTACAAGACAGGAGCCAGTGGTCTGTTGTGGATAATTATGGGAAATAAAGCACCTCCTAATGACCCGATGAACCGATCAGAATGTCAGAAGACTGGCGTAATAATGAATATTCATTAGATTTATTTAATGTGACTTGTTCAAGAGACAGACAGACAGGCAGGCAGACAGACAGACAAGCAGGCAGACAGACAAGCAGGCAGACAGACAGATAAGCAGACAGACAAGCAGGCAGACAGACAGACAAGCAGACAGACAAGCAGGCAGACAGAATGACAGACAGACAGACAGACAGGCAGGCAGACAGACAGAATGACAGGCAGACAGAATGACAGACAGACAGACAGGCAGGCAGACAGACAGAATGACAGACAGACAGGCAGACAGACAAGTAGGCAGACAGGCAGACAGACAGACAGGCAGACTGAGAGACAGATAGACAAACAGACAGACAGACAGACAAACAAAACATTCTGAAATCAGACATTGAACAATGTGACTATCAGATTTTTTTCTGTTTCTAGGCGAAGCGTTATTGAAGCAGTATATAACAAACTCAACCCCTACAGGAATGAGGACACAGTGAGTATGTGTATGTGTGTGTTTGTGTATGTGTGTGTTTGTGTGTGTGTGTGTGTGTGTGTGTGTGTGTGTGTGTGTGTATTAGCATGTTATAACACCATCCTGACTTAAATGTTCTTACTGAGACATGTTTACACACTCTATGTTTAACACACCTGAATCATTGTCTCTCTGTGTGTGTGTGTGTGTGTGTGTGTGTGTGTGTGTGTGTGTGTGTGTGTGTGTGTGTGAGCCTGATATGGATCTGATGTATTAATGTAACACATGTTTACACGTTACAGCTCATTATTTGATGTTTTTTTTAACAAACAAAGATGAGGTGATGTTCCTCCAGCATGCAGCGGTTTATCCCCTGTTGTTTAGTTATTTCTCTGGTCCAGTAGCTAAGAACTGAACGGGACCACACACACACACACACACACACACACACACACACACACACACACACACACACACACACACTTTTAGCTGAGTGGCCTCTCACTAGCTGCTCTCTTTCCTCTTCTCTCACCAAAGGACTCTGCGTCCGCCGACGACGTGTGGTAGCGTTTTACAACACACACATCTTCCCCACGTCGCTCCAGCTTCATGCACACACACACACACACACACACACACACACACACACACACACACAGTGGAACCGATGGGACGCCGGCCGAAGAGGTGGAACGAGGGAATCATCCCTTTACACTCAGCTACACTCACAACGGGACATTTTATTCCTCCTTTTTATTTTTTCCTGTTGTTGTTGTTGTTGTTTTTGTTTTTTGTTCGGGGGAGGGGGGGCTGTAATTAATTTGATTCACATCAAGATGTGTGTTTGTATATTTGTTTTTAAAGTGCAATTGTTAAAAAAAAAAAAAAAAGTCCGTATCAAATGCAGCTCGATATTAAATGTACAAAAAAAAACTAAACATTATAAAAAGAGAAAAAAAGAAAAAGAGGAAATCTTTATGCACTATCTGCCTTGTCCTAGGAAATGTCCACTCTTCAGCTTAATTCCCTACATTTCCATCAGGCGTGTGCCGGCGCCGGCTTTTACATGGCGATATTCGGCGCTGCCACGATGTTAGAACAGGAACCTGAGGAACCTGAGACTCTGGACAGAAACAACAGAACACACACAAAACCCACCACCCCATCTAACACAAATCAGTCGTCTTCCCACAAAGTAAACACGACGGCACGCGGCTGCTTAAGGTTTTAAGTGTTTGACTGTAAATTTGTCAGTCGAGTTGTTTTACCCGATGGTGGCGCCGGAGTGCGGCCCGTTCTGCCGGAGTCTCACGTTCACGCGGTCTGCCGTTCGTCTCTACTTCCGGTCGCTCTGGTTGTTTCGGAAACTCTTCGCTCCTCGTCTCTATATGATCTGCTTCAGTCGCACTGCGTGTCCTGAATATCGCGGTGTATCGTGTCACCGATCCTCGGCACACGCCCGATTTTTTTTTTTTTCCTGCTCCTTTGATGAAACGGGTAAACGATAACGGCTTACAGCGCAGAGAGCTTTTTACTTTTCTTTTTTTTTTAAGGATCCATTTGTTTTCTTTGGATGTTTTTTCTTGATTGGCACATAGGACACATTGCTTCAGAGAGTGTGTGTGTATGCGTGTGTGTGTATGCGTGTGTGCGTGTGTGTATGTATATGCGTGTGTGTCTGTATGTGTGTGTACATGTGTGTGTGTGTTTGTGCGCATGTGTGTCTGTTTGCGTGTATGTGTGTGTGTGTGTCTGTATGTGTGTGTACATGTCTGTTTGGGTGTGTGTGTATGTGTGCATGTGTCTGTATGTGTATGTGTGCGTGTGTGTGTCTGTATGTGTGTGTGTGTGTGTCTGTGTGTGTGCGCGTGTGTCTGTATGTGTGTGTGTATATGTGTATGTGCATGAGTGTGTGTGTGCGTGTGTGTCTGTGCGCATGTGTGTGTGCGCTCGTGTGTGTGTGTGTGTGTGTGTGTGTGTGTGTGTGTGTGTGTGTGTGTGTGTGTGTGTGTTTAATTTCCCTTCAGTTCCACAGAGCACTGTTTCATTGTTGATCTTTTACGTTTTTTCCTCAGAAATGTTTGTGTATTTTTTATTAGAACAGATTGTGTAATTTCTCTCTGCTGTGTTCCAATCTCATGTCGGTGCCCTTGTTCCCTTCCCCTTAGTGTGGTACCCGAAGTGTGTGACGATCAGCTCGGCATGACTCAGTGTATTACTGTGTAATAAACCTGTAATTACATAATAAACTGCAGCGTAAAGACCACGACGACGACGATCACACTGATGGTGTGACATAAATAAGCCACACCCACAATCATACACACGACCACGGAGCCGTGAACAAAACCCAGCAGAAGCACGAAGGAGGTGTAGGACGTCTCCCGTCGCCGCTCAGAGTCTTTATGGTGTTAATTAACATGAATAAATAATAAACAGCTCGTTATGTAACAGATGAAGTAGAAATTCTGCTCCTGGAGCTCCTTTCAGATGGGGCACAGAGGAGCGGAGGTTCCAGGGGAAGTGACCAAGGGTACATTAAAAAAAGGGATTGGAACACAGCCTTGGAGTGTCTAAATTCAACTGCAAGCTTCCTTCAACCAAAGCATCATCTTTCTTGTGTGTGTGTGTGTGTGTGTGTGTGTGTGTGTGTGTGTGTGTGTGTGTGTGTCTATGTGTGTTTGGGTCTGTGTGTGTGTATGTGTGTGAATGTGTGTGTGTATGAGTATGTGTGTGAGTATGTGTGTGAGTATGTGTGTGTGTGTGCGTGTTTTCCATGCTGCTCTATTTTGCCGTATTCTCCTTTCTGAACATGTTTATATATTTTTTTTATTTTTCCAGCGGAGAACAAACACAAAGATTTTTCTGTTGTTCCACTTTGGGAGTGTGTGTGTGTGTGTGTGTGTGTGTGTGTGTGTGTGTGTGTGTGTGTGTATCTGTTCCTCAGACTCTGGGAGGTTGTGTTTGTTTGTTTGTTTAAACGGGGAACACGTCTGAACACTGTTAGCTGCCGTGTGTGACGCATTAACGGACTCGTTAGTGATTTTCCCCCTGAGGCAGTTTGCTGTAAACCTTTGTGTAAAATCTGATTTCATTTATGCAGAGAGAAACACACACACACACTCACACACACTACACACACACACACACACACACACACACACACACACACACAGGGGTTGTCTGTATAGTTTAGTTTGTGCTCATCCTCACTCCTGCTGAGCCCAAATTCAATAATAAATCAGATTCTATAAAAATGCAGCTTTTATTTTCAGCGTTTGTTCATCAGATTGTTTTCCAGCACTAACGAAGCTTCATTTACCACAAGTGACAATCTAACAACAGATGATGAATCTAAACCATCTGAACTGCCGAGGGGTCGTGGAATAATCTGACAGAAAAACCTCAGAAACAAAAAGAGAGCAGGTCCGTCTGTCTGTCCCGCTTTCTGTCTGCCTCTCCGTCTGTCTGTCTGTCCCGCTTTCTGTCTGCCCCTGTCTGTCTGCCCCTGTCTCTCTGTCTGTCTGTCTGTCTCTCCTTCTGTCTGTCTGCCCTGTCCGTCTGTCTGTCCACCTCCTCCGCTAGTCTGTCTGTCACGTGACGACTATAAAAGGAAACAGTCTCGTGATTTAAATATCCTGTCAGTGCTTATAACACACTCAAAGCACTCTTTCAACACACAAAGGACAAAAACTACACTAAATGTCAGTATTTCAGCAGTACAGGTTTATCATCTGCACTTCTGTTTGTTTGTTTGTTTGTTTGTTTGTTTGGAGGTGATAATAACTACAACACGGCGTATTTACTTACAGCCTTTAAAGCTGCGTCTTAGCTTCAGGGTGTTTTGAGGACAGAAAAACAAAAAAAGACTCAGTTGTCCATCAAACAAGGAGGCAGGGCAGTGTGTGTGTGTGTGTGTGTGTGTGTATCTGTGTGGGTGCGTGTGTATATGTGTGTGCATGTGTGTGCGTATGTATATGTGTGTGTGTGGGTGCGTGTGTGTATGTGTGTGCATGTGTATGTGTGTGTGTATGTGTGCATGTGCATGTGTGTACATGTCTGTGTGTGTGTGTGTGTGTGTATGTGTGTGTACATGACTATGTGTGTGTGAATATGTGTGTGTGTGTGTATGTGTGTATATATGTGTGTGTGTGTGTGTGTGTGTGTGGATATTAACATTAATATAAATACTACATTTTAGCAGTGAAGGGTGTTAGTGTTCTTTGTTTTTAAACATCACACAAGCTCCTGTATGACTGTGAGCAGGATGTAATCCACACCCTGACGTCCTCCACATCACACCTGAAGCTCCTCAGGATGCAGGTTTCCTCCTGGGTGTGAGAGTGACAGCAGCATTACATTCCTCCCAAACTGTAAACGTCTTCACACAAACACTCCGGTCTCAGCTCGATGATGTCACCTAATGAAACTGCCCTATAAAGCACTCAGGAAACAGCTGTGTGATCATCTGATCAACTATTAATCCAAACCTCACAAAGTCACAAAGCTGCATCATAATGACATCACTCTGTAGTGAGCAGGTCTGTGGAACGGCTCTGTTTTACTCGCTGCAAAAGTAATGGCACCTCCGATCTCCTGCACCTCTAAACCACCACCTTCACTTCTTCCAGCTTTTACTCACTTTCTGTCGTTATTATTTCAGATCAGAGTGTTTCATCAATCTCGTCATCTGTGTGTGTTTGTGGGAATAGTGCTTTAAAGTGTGTTAAGAATACACACACACACACACACAGTACTGCTCTCTTAAACAGGTTTTAAAAATTCCACATGTAATGAAAGATGAGTTTGAAGCAAGTGAAGTTATTTACACTGAGTGTCATGATGTATAAGTCCTCATAACTCCTGACTTCAGCTTCATTCAGCCTTAATGTGTGTGTGTGTGTGTGTGTGTGTGTGTGTGTGTGTGTGTGTGTGTGTGTGTGTGTGTGTGTGTGTGTGTGTGTTGCTGTAAATGTACGGTTGTTATTTTTCCTCACACTCTCCTGCTTCTCATGGTCAGTTGGTCAGGTCTCCACTCACTCATAAGCTATACTTTTTTTTTTTTATGAAATGTAGATGTATATTTGTATCTGTTTTTTTTTTGTTGTTTCTTTTTTTTTAAGATGGACAGAATAATCACAGGAACGTTTTCCTCTAACGCATTGTGACCCACTCGTGTTCTAACTTTTGGTTTTTGTTGTCATGTTTAATCAGTTCACACTGAAAATAAACTTTGGGGGAAATTCAGAAGTGTCAGTGATTTTCTCAAGAGTGTGATTTACACTGCACCAGCGCACACACACACACACACACACACACACACACACACACACACACACACACACACACACACACACACACACACACAGAGCAAAGATCCCAGATGAGAGCTGCAAGACCACCGACTCTCTGACCACCACCAGCAGCTGTTTACTGAAGACGGAGCAACAGACACACAGTGCCAGACTGGTAGCTATTAGAGTTCACTGTTTATTAGCACCAGCATTAACACTACTGTAGTGAACAGAAGCAGCTTCATACACACTGAACACGACTCAGCTGATCCACTGCATTTACTTTTACGAGTGTGTAACAGTGCAGTGTAACAGCATGCTGTGTGTTTATGCTGCTTGTGTGTTATATGGAGAGAAAAACAAACCATCAGACTATGGAGTTTTCTGGTTTCTCTCCAAATCTCTCTCTGTTTCTGACTGCGTGTCTCTCTCTCTCTCTCTCTCTCTCTCTCTCTCTCTCTCTCTCTGTGTTTCTGACTGCGTGTGTGTGTGTGTCTCTCTCTCTCTCTCTCTCTCTCTCTCTCTCTCTGTGTCTGTCTCTCTCTGACTGACTGTGTGTGTCTCTCTCCCTTTCTCTTTGTTTCTGACTGTGTGTGTGTGTGTGTGTCTCTCTCTCTCTCTCTCTCTCTGTGTCTGTCTCTGTCTCTCTGACTGATTGTGTGTGTGTGTATGTGTGTGTGTGTCTCTCTCTCTGTGTCTCTGACTGTGTGTGTGTGTGTGTGTGTGTGTGTGTGTGTGTGTGTGTGTGTGTGTGTGTGTGTGTGTGTGTCTCTTTCGGTCTCTGTCTCTCTCTCTCTCTGACTGTGTGTGTGTGTGTCTCTCTCTCTCTCTGACTGTGAGTGTCTCTCTCTGACTGTGTTTGTGTGTCTCTCTGTCTCTCTCTCTCTCTGACTGTGTGTGTGTCTCTCTCTCTGACTGTGTGTGTATGTCTGTCTCTCTCTCTCTGACTGTGTCTCTCTTTGTCTTTCTCTCTCTGACTGCGTGTCTCTCTCTCCCCCTCTCTCTCTCCCTCTCTGACTGTGTGTGTCTCTCTCTCTCTGACTGTGTGTGCCTCTCTCTCTCTGACTGTGTCTCTCTCTCTCTGACTGTGTGTGTCTCTCTGACTCTGTGTGTCTCACTATCTGACTGTCTGTCTGTCTCTCTCTCTCTCTCTGACTGTATCTCTCTCTGACTCTCTCTTTCTCTCTGTCTCGCTCTCTCTCCTTGTCTCCCTCTGTCTCTCTCTCTCTTATCTCTCTCTCTATCTATCTGTCTTTCTCTCTCTCTCTCTCTCTTTCTCTCTCTGTGTCTCTCTCTCCTCTGATACAGTTCTTTTCCCTGTCACTTCATTTAAATGTGTATTTCAGTGTTAATCTTTCATCCCTCTTTTCATTCAGTCAGATTAATTGTGTCTCTCTCTCCTACTCTAGGACCCAGATATCCTTTTCTTCCGGGGATTCAGTTAAAGCAGAAGTGAGGAAACTCAGAGGCAGTGGAGTGTTTTGTGTGTTTGTGTGTTAATGATAACGATTCACTTTTAAACAAACTGATAGTTTCCTTTCTATCGTAAAAATTCCAGTTAACAGACCAGACTCCAGTGTTTAAAACTCAGCACAGTGTTGCTGTAGAACCATTTACTAGTCACTGGTAATTATTATTAGTAGTAGTAGTAGTAGTAGTAGTTAACGATGCATGAACATTGTGTGACCTGGATGAGGATGAGGAGGTCCAGTAAGAGGAAGATCATTCCTGGCTAATTCTTGATTTAAACGCAACTCAGTGTCTGCAATCGAAAGTCGATTCTGACTCGTGGGACCAGTATTAGGATTATGATCACAACATAGAATGACATAATTATTCATTCATTACTTAACACTAGCCATAGCTAAAATCACTGCTAAGCTACAAGGCTAATGCTGAATTCATCTCAACTCAGAGGTACAACAGG
The DNA here is from genome assembly GCF_022655615.1 of Tachysurus fulvidraco. Lineage (NCBI taxonomy): Eukaryota > Metazoa > Chordata > Actinopteri > Siluriformes > Bagridae > Tachysurus > Tachysurus fulvidraco. The sequence continues at coordinate 1,177,091 of NC_062521.1, forward strand.
AAGGAACCTGGAGTTTTTATATATATATAGAGAGAGAGTCCAACATTAATCCTAAAGATTAAGGCTTGTCAATAGGGAGATCTATCTATCTATCTATCTCTCTCTCTCTCTCTCTCTCTCTCACACACACACACACACACACACACACACACACACACACACACACACACACACACACACACACACACTACCACGTGGTGCTCAGAGATACTGTACTGTATATTATGGAACTCCAGTTTAAAGCAGGTCTCTTTAAATGCCATTTTTTATTATTATTATTATTATTATTATTATTATACAACGAGACGGTGCTCATTGAGAATCTGAATAAAGTGATATTCTTTCTCCATTAAATACTTTTTTTTTTATCTTTCGGGGTGGATCAGGACAGACCCGAATCCCCCAGCGCAAACACACACCTGAACAGTGTCGGTGTTAGAACCTTGTCACGTGTTCACCTGCTCCAACATGACACTCCACTGCACAAGCGCCACTAGGTGTTCAGTTCTCAGTAGTGCGGTTTACTGCTGCTGAACGTCCAACCTCAATAATCACATCTACTCACTGCAGTGTTTGTGCTGACTGAAATTCAGTCACGTGACTCACACGTTTCCTCGAAGTGAAGCTCATCATCCTCTTCATCATCCTCCTCCTCTCTCCTCACACTCTCCTTCATCAGCTTCAGCTTTAAAGAGAAACTTTCTGCTGTTAGAAGCAAACACTTTAGTTCAGTAATGCAGTTTAACTTGAGCCTAATTAAATCACGTGACCGCATTGACGGCGTCCTCCTGGATTTAATTGACCTCTCGGTTTCCTCTCAGATCTCTACAAAATCTTACAACGTTCCTAGTGAGATTTACATTCTCATACATTATGTGCATCTAAACAACAGATGAATTTGAGATGTTAAATGGAGTCATTTATAGTGTGATTTGTCACCAGAAGCCACACAGGAGTGCAACATGTGTACGAGGTCTGTGTGGAAAAGGGATTTAAACCTGTGTATACAAACTACACCTCTCTCTCACACACACACACACACACACACACACACACACTATGGACAATTTTCCAGAGATGCCAATCAACCTACCATGCATGTCTTTGGACCGGGGGAGGAAACCGGAGTACCCGGAGGAAACCCCCGAGGCACGGGGAGAACATGTAAACTCCACACACACAAGGCGGAGGTGGGAATCGAACCCCCGACCCTGGAGGTGTGAGGCGAACGTGCTAACCACTAAGCCACCGTGTCCCCCTCTTCTGAATATTTCTACAACAAATCCTCTTTTACTTTACACACAAGCACACAAAACCTTCTCTTACCAGTTAAACTCTAAACTTTATTCAACTTTATTCACCACCATCATCGACCCTAGAAGGTGGGGAATGGGGGCGTAAATCCCACTTCAGCAGAACTGCAGAGTTTGTGCAGCAGAATCCAAATCCTCAGCTGATTCTTGCAGTTTAAAAACAGATTGTGTTTTAACGAACACTTCTTAACAAAACAGATTCAGACTTTCAGTCGATCAGGTTATTATCAGTTTGCTCTGTTTTACTTTATTAGTTGACGGAGTTTGATGTAAATTGAGCAGTAAAACATTCAGAGCTAAAAAAGATTGTTCAGGATTTTGCAGTGAGAACACAAATTTGTTACATTCCTCCCTCAGAACACACACACACACAAACAAACACACGTGTACACACAAACACAGACATGCACACACATACACAAACACACACTTTCTCTCATCAGAATTCTTGTTTAAGATTCAGTGGGTTTTTTTCCACCCTCTTCTGTGGAGAACCAAGATCTCACATTTCATTTTTTATTTCCCAAGTGATCGAGAACTTTCTGCTGAGAGAGAGAGAGAGAGAGAGAGAGAGAGAGAGAGAGAGAGAGAGAGAGAGAGAGAGAGAAGGGAACACAAGGTGAGAGAGAGAGAGAGAGAGAGAGAGAGAGAGAGTTTGGACCACACTTTTTGGA
>NC_062521.1:1186577-1201577 GCF_022655615.1 Tachysurus fulvidraco
TCACACACTCACACACTACGGACAATTTTCCAGAGATGCCAACCGACCTACCATGCATGTCTTTGGACCGGGGGAGGAAACCGGAGTACCCGGAGGAAACCCCCGAGGCACGGGGAGAACATGCAAACTACACACACACAAGGCGGAGGTGGGAATCGAACCCCCAACCATGGAGGTGTGAGGCGAACGTGCTAACCACTAAGCCACCGTGACCCCCCTACAAGTTTAATCTGTTGAATAAATAAAATAAAACCAGTGTTTGTGTTAATCACCTGGAAGCAAAACTGTGTCTGAAGGCTAATCGGACAAAGCGCTTGTTGACTGCTTTTACAGAAGGAACTTTACTTTCTTTAAGACGTTTATCCATAAAGATATCAAAACTTTCTCAGGACTATTAGTTACTGAAAAGTGTCATATTTATGGATTATATTCTTCAGATAGATAATATATAATCATAACGTCTTGTAGTTACATCAAAGTGCCATATGGAGGCGCTGGACTTGCTCACTGCTCCTCATACAAGTGCAAAACATGCGCTAAAGTTCACGTGAGTGAGACACGCCCTGTTTTAGATAAACTCCGCCTCCCTGTGTGTCTCTCACCTGAGTACTGAGTTCTGCTGTGTGTCACTTCAGTATTAAGTCCTGACTGAACTCTGAACTCGGTTCTGTGGCTAAACACAGACATTATTAACTGTTCATAAATGTCCGTCATAATTTTGACTAATGGTGTGTTTTTGCTGTATATGAGCTACATTCTCTATCCCTCTTTTCTCACTAAATATTAATAAATATTCATCAATCTGAGAGGGAAAAAGTCACCAAATAACCTCTGAGAAGAAGAAAGTTCTCACGCTAACAGCGTGTGGCTTCATCATTGTGTGTGCATGATATTGTGTAAGTGTGTGTTCGTTCGTGTAGGTTTGCACTGGTGTGTGTGTGTGTGTGTGTGTGTGTGTGTGTGTGTGTGTGTGTGTGTGTGTGTGTGTGTGTGTGTGTGTGTGTGTGTGTGTGTGTGAAACAGAAAGAGCGCGAGGTCACCTCCGCCAGGTGCAGATCAGCTTTGTTCACAAAAGTGAAAAGCATGTAAAGAGAAGACGTAAATGCTGGTTGCAGGGTGTGTGTGTGTGTGTGTGTGTGTGTGTGTGTGTGTGTGTGTGTGTGTGTGGGTCTGGGTCTGTGTGTGCGTGTGTGTGCGTGCGTGCGTGTGTGTATGGGTGTGTGGGTGTGTGTGTGTGCGTATGTTATTGGGTGTGTGTGTGTGCGCGCGTGTGTGCACGTGTGATGTAGGGGTCGTCTACTGCTGAAGAGGAGGTTTTCCTGTTCCCTTAGGCTAAAGGGCAAAGTAAACAGTGCAGAGTAATTTATCATACACACACATACAGAGAGAGAGAGAGGGAGAGAGAGAGAGAGAGAGAGAGAGAGAGAGAGAGAGAGAGAGAGAGAGAGAGAGAGAGAAAGAGAGAAAGAGAGAGAGAGAGAAGGTGAATTAAAAGCTTCTGCAGGTGAATGACAGAGTTACATAAAAGCAGCTTAATTTCTCGTGCCGAGTGAGAGCCACAATGCTTCCGTTTAAATACACACCAGACACGCAAACAGCACACAGACTGATTCACACACACACACACACACACACACACACACACACACACACACACACACACACACACACACACACACACACACTTCAGGTCTCAGAGTGTGAACTTGGTGTTGGTGGTGTGTTGTCTGTATAGAACATAAAATTCAACTAAACATCTGAAGTCTTAATGATGTTAATGCTGAGATGAACTGCAGTAATAAAAGAAAATAAGCTTCATTATTATTATTATTATTATTATTATTATTATTATTATTATTATTATAAAACAGAAGTATTAGCTATAATATTATTATTTTCCCTAATAGTTTTGAGGTTAACTGAAGTATTAGAGTCAGTGGTGTATTAATATCAGTGTCCTCCCTCGCAGGTAGCAGACATGCTGTAAGTGTTATTGAAGATATTTGTAGTTTTCCTCAGAGGTTAAGTATTAGCAGTAGGTTAAGTAGTGTTTAGTGTTTAGTGTTAGTGTGAGAGGGGTGTTTTCAGTGTGCTCCATCAGAGGTGTGTGTGTCAGCTGGCTGCAGTGAGTCTGTTACACACCAGGAGGTTCATCTCAGAGCTGTCAAATGTGTTCCTTATTTGATTCTTAAGTATGTTTATATAAAAATTCAGAGCTTTAAGTCGAACTGAAAGCCTGGATACAGAAGTGTCTCAGAAGAAATTCAGCTGAAACAGACCTTTTCCAAACCCAGCAGACATTTAAAGCTCCACTTTTACACTTTACATCGTCACTCCTTAACCTCTTCCAGATAAACGATAAACTTTAGTCAGTTTTTTCTTCTTCTTGATTTGCGTTTAACCCACAATAAACCTTGAGATTTGTCCGAATCTTCGTTTGCATTTTGCACGTTTGCCTATAGGTCACAGCTCACCTGCAATGACTCTCACCTTTTGGACGGATTCCGGTCTCTCTGCCGCCGGTTTTTGAACCAGTTGCTGACCTGAGTTAGTGACAGTCCCGTTACTTTGGCTAAACTCCTCTTGTCCGCCGGTGACGGGTAGCGGTTGCGTGCGTACGCGTCCCGTAGAGCGTTTCGTGAGCGCGCTTTAAAGCAGTACACGGTTTCCTCTCCGTCCCAGATGGTGCGAGGCAGCGGGAACTTCCGGCGCACGCGGTACTTGTCCACAGCACCGAGCGGACGACCGCGTGCCGTCTCCGCCTCCGTGTAGTGCGCCTTGTACCAGAGCTCCTGAAGCCCGGCGTGGCACGCGGGGCTGAAGCTGTGACCCTGCAGAATGCCGTACAGCTCGCTGTAGCGCGCCTGATGGAAGGCGACGAGAGCGCGCGCGCGGAGCACAGTCTCACCACTCCCGCCGTGAGAGCCGAGAGTGCGCAGGAACCGGGCAAGGTGGTCTACACGTCCCGCCTGCTGCAGCGCCTCGCACACACACGCCACCTGCTCTGCGGAGAAGCACAGCGGAGATGGGGAGGAGGTGGAGGGCAAAGAGGATGAAGATGAAGGAGAAAAATCTGAGACCGCGGCGGCGGGCGTGCGCGCAAAATACTCCGAGTCGTCCGCGTCCTCGTCTTCTTCCTTCGCGTCCCAGACAGGCGCACGGACCTCCGTGGTCTGACTCAAATTCAGGCCACAGGAAGACATGCCTTAAAACATGAGATATTTGTTCACGCCATTCAGTCCCTCTTCCGCCTCGGATTCGGTTACCGGGTGTCCTGTAGCCAAATGTCACTTTTATTCCTGCGAGGAATCCTATCAAGACCAGAAGAGAGGGGGAGGGTGTGTGGGGGGGAGAGAGTTGCGAGAGGGGAGGGGCGTGGTCCCTTCCAAAAGACCAGACTGACTGAAACGGCCAGGGGGAGGAGCCAATATAAGTTTCACCTGTCACTCAGGTGCACCAGGTGTTTCCTCTATTCAGATCTGATTGGCGAGGGACCTGTAAATGCGGTACCAGTGTACAGACTCCTTCTGTTAAATAACCGTTGGGTTGCACCGGTAGACCATCGGCGTCGGGCAATTTAGGTTCCCTAGGGTATCCTTCAAGTGCACCACCTGTTAGCATTGGGCACTAGAACATGCTGACGTCATGTGCAAATCAAACCTCCAGCCAACAACAGCAGTGTAACAGCAGAAATCAGCCTGAGGACACATCTGTACCAGGTGTTCAGTCTGTAAAGGAGTCTGTCAGCTGTCCATCATGTCTCCCAGCTCACTTAGGCAAATTTTAAAGAAGACTGTATTCCACTTATTAATAAATCTCCCTCTACAGAAATATAAAACAGTCACAGCCATAAACTGTTAACATGTTAATAAAATATTTAAATATTCATATCGGCATCAATAACTTATTCAGAATCAATTTAGAATTATAATAACTAAATAAAGATTAGTTTTAATAAAGATTTAATAAAGTGGTGACTGTACCATGATTACAGCACACACACACACACACACACACACACACACACACACACACACACACACACACACACACACACACACACACACACACACACACACACACTGGAAGTCACCCACTTAACGGTACATTATTTGATCATTAGAATTAGATTTAAAAAAAAAAACTGAACTGGTTCTTTTTGGGTTTTAGCCCTTAAGAATTTTTTGTTCATTATTTTTTAATGGAAGCTGAGAACCTTTAAAGACACTGTTAAGCCCTTGTGTTGTGAATTCTATAAACACATTACACTTTCATCACTATAGTGTATACACTATGTGGATCTTTCCACACATTGCGACACCTGACTTGGTTAAATAGGGTGTAGTTCCAGATATATGATAAAACACAGGAACTAACTGTAACCTTTATGATGTATTATGATGTATTATTATTATGCTGTATTATTATTATTATTATTATTATTGTTGTTGTTGTTGTTGTTGTTGTTGCTATTATTATTATAGCTATTGCTATTCACACTTAATATGTACGCACTTCTTAATTAATCTTAATTCATAAAAAAAAAGTCACTATGTTTTGATTGGTCAGTGATGAACACAAGTTCCATTATAAAAAATACATTAAAGTTGGATTTGTCATCTAACTGTAGAATAGTGACAAAGTTTTAAGTTTTGAGTTTTAAGAACGAATTAAACATGAATAAATAATTAAATAAACACGGACCACTAAGGGATTTTTTTCCGAGTAGTGAAAAAGTTTTTGGAAGGAATTTTAGATCAATTGGACGTGTTTCTCTTCCGGAAGACATTTTGTGTAACACCGCAGCAATGAGCTCGTTCCAGTCAGACCCCTTTGTCCCTGCGTAGGAACCCTAGACCAAGTAAACAACCGTATGAGCTACTTAGTGCACTACATGAAGCCTACACTAAGTGATCGAGGATTGGTCCCGCTGCCGAACGACAGAGACCTAGGCTTATATATCACACTTGTTTAGAATAAAAATAAAGTTAAAATGGACGATCAGGGCTGCCCGAGATGTAAAACAACTAAATACAGAAACCCGTCTTTAAAGCTGATGGTGAATGTGTGCGGACACACACTGTGAGTATGAGCTCTGATTCACTGTGACGCGGTAATACAGAGCTCTAAAGCACAAAGCAGCTCGGGATGTTTTCTCTATTTACATTTATTTACATGTATTTACGTGTAATACAGACTGCTGGGGTTTGTGTGGGCACTAATGACACCCCTGTAGGACTGAGACAGCTGGTTGGAGCTGAGGAAACATCCGGGGATTTAGTTCTACATCTGTGTCCTGGTCTTACTGATGGGTCTGATAGGACACTGAGTGTAAATAAAGCATGGGATATAAAAGCATTCAAGTGTTATAAGGGTGGGGGTTATAGGGTGGAGGTTATAGAGTGTGGGTTATAGGGTGGAGGTTATAGGGTGTGGGATATAGGATGGAGGTTATAGGGTGTGGGTTATAGGATGGAGGTTATAGAGTGTGGGTTATAGGATGGAGGTTATAGAGTGTGGGTTATAGGATGGAGGTTATAGGGTGTGGGTTATAGGATGGAGGTTATAGGGTGTGGGTTATAGGATGGAGGTTATAGGGTGTGGGTTATAGGATGGAGGTTATAGAGTGTGGGTTATAGGATGGAGGTTATAGGGTGTGGGTTATAGGATGGAGGTTATAGGGTGTGGGTTATAGGATGGAGGTTATAGGGTGTGGGTTATAGGGTGGAGGTTATAGGGTGTGGGTTATAGGATGGAGGTTATAGGGTGTGGGTTATAGGATGGAGGTTATAGGGTGTGGGTTATAGGGTGTGGGTTATTGGATGGAGGTTATAGGGTGTGGGTTATAGGGTGGAGGTTATAGGATGGAGGTTTTGATTCAGGTTGCAGCCAGTTTTGTCCCCTGCGTCCTCCTCGTCCTCTTTGTCCTGAGAGAGGATGGAGTGTTTTATTTCTGCTGAAGGAGAGAAGCATACAGGAGTGCTGACTGAGACACACACACACACACACACACACACCATTTATTACAGCTTGTCGACAGGTGTATGGATACAGGCCAACTCTCCTAGCAATCTTCCTTTCTCTCTCTCGCTCTGTCTCTCTCTTTCTCTCTCTCTGTCTCTTTCTCTCACTACACACAAACATATTTTACACTGTGTCAGAGTTGCTGTTTTATGCACTGTATGTTCAATAATGTGTGTGTGTGTGTGTGTGTGTGTGTGTGTGTGTGTGTGTGTGTGTGTGTGTGTGTGTAGGTGTGAGAACTGTGTGGAGATGTTGTTTGTGAGAGGTTCAGGTAACTGTGTTCAGTGTGACACTCCACTCAGGAAGAGTAACTTCCGCCTGCAGCTTTTTGAAGACCCTGCTGTGGATAAAGAGGTGGAGATCCGCAAGAAAGTGCTCAAAATGTGAGTGTGTGAGGGTGTGTGAGGGTGTGTGTGTGAGGGTGTGTGTGTGAGGGTGTGTGTGAGGGTGTGTGTGTGTGTAGACAACTTTATTCACTTATTAATCTCTCTCTTTCTCCCTCTCTCTCACTCACACACACACACACACACACACACACACACACACACACACACACACACACACACACACACACAGATATAATAAGCGTGATGTGGACTTCCCCAGCCTGGGAGAGTATAATGACTATCTGGAGCAGGTGGAGGAAATTGGTGAGAGGATGAAATAATTTTATACCATTGTTTTTAATGAAAGAGTGAGTTATAATGTCATTATGAGCTCAGAATGGTGTGTGTGTGTTTGTGTGTGTGTGTGTGTGTGTGTGTGTGTGCGCAGTGTTTAACCTGACGAATAACGTGGACATAGAGAACACCAAGCAGATGATGGAACAGTACCAGAGAGATAACAGAGACATCATCCAAAAAAACAAGGCCAAACTGGTGTGTGTGTGTGTGTGTGTGTGTTAAAAACTCCCAACCTTCACAATTTAAGGTGATGTAAACCAGGTCTTTTTGCTTCAGACGAGGGAGCAGGAGGAACTGGAGGAGCTCCTGTTAATGGAGAAGCAGGACCTGGAGGTTAAGAGACTGGAGAACCTGCAGGAGGAACAGAGACACTTGCACAACAAGAGGAAAAGCAAACAGGCCCTGCTTGATGAGCTGGTATACACACACACACACACACACACACACACACACACACACACACACACACACACTTCTGCCTAAACCATGCCCACTTCTGCAGTGATGTCACACATATTCACTCATGTGGAACTTACAGTGGTCTCCTAAAGCCACGCCCCCTCTTACCACGCCTCTAAGTATTTAAAGCTGTTTTATTGTAAAGCCGCTTTACAATTTTTGCATTATGGTGTGAGAGTTAACGAGGGCTGGTGTGTAATTGTCACTTTTGTGTGTGTGTGTGTGTGTGTGTGTGTGTGTAGGAGAGCTCCCATTTGCCTGCTTCCCTCCTCTTAGCACAACATAAAGAGCGAGCAGCTCAGTTGGGGAGTCAGATCGAGAAACAAAAACAAACTGTCAAACCTGCCACCATCTTCTCTACAGGCATACTGATGGTGAGTCACACACACACACACACACACACACACACACACACACACACACACAAGAACAACAATGTGGCTCGGAAGTTACAGTTTGTTAGCAGTCCGTGTGAATGTTTTGCTATCTTTCAAACACACACATAATCACAAAAGCCTGAGAATCAGTTTCTATGACAACCACCGTAACTTAGACTGACTGTTAGGTAGTATGTAGTTACTGTGAGCTACACAACACGTGTGTTAATGTATATTAACATTTAACTAGTAGAAATGCTTCCATATGTTTTAAGAGCACGTCCTTTAGAACCGTCTACGATGGAAACCCTTTCATTAAAAGATGTTCCTGTATTTTTAAACCTCGGTACATCAGTTAGATTCTTTTCGACTTGTGCTTCAGGAGGTTTGACCTTCTGGACTCTGGTTAAAGTTTTTCAGAACTCTGTCAGTTGAGTCAGTTACGCAGATTAAAGTTACATGAGAGTAAAGTTTAGAATCTTCTAGAATATGTTTAGGTTTAAAGGTGCGGTCTCCGTCGTTTGAGAAACGCTTCAGAAAACTGCGTCGGGATGACAAACAAAACAAAAACAAAACTAACGTGTAGCCAATGAGCAGAAAGGGGCGGGGCTTGTCGATACGGGCGGAGAGAGTGTTCAGTGCGCGTGTGTGACATTAGCAGAAAGCGGTTTTAACATTGACATGGAGGATAAAAACAAAGAAAGAAAGAGAAGAAAGACTTACGATAAGGACAAGAAGTAGGACGTGTTAATATAGGATCAGCTTTCCAGCGCTGGAGAGAACCGAACATCTTCCGTGTGAAACGGAGATAAAGCTTTCAAGGTACATTTACGGCATTTAGCAGACACCCTTATCCAGAGTGACTGAGCATCTGAGGGTTAAGGGCCTTGCTCAGGGGCCCAGCAGTGGTAGACCTGGGGTTCAAACCCATGACCTTCCGATCAGTAGCCCAACACCTTAACCACTGAGCTACCACATCCCACATTTAAAATGTGATTTCAAATGTCAACATTGGCTTTCAAACAACAGAGACCGCACCTTTAATGATGTTCCTGTGACTGTCAGATGGAGTTATAGAATGTTTAAGGAACATTTTAGTCCTAAAGGTCCAGTATTTAAAACTGAAACCTTCTGCGTTAAGCTTAACATTAACATCCCCTGGAATTTGAAGGGTTGTTTTGAATCTTGAGTTATGATGTACAACACACTACAAAAACACATTTGTATTACCATAATATTACTCATTGTGTTCATTTATTGATAAAAATATACCCTCAGTCAGCTGCCCCAACAGGTTCTGCCATAATACTTGATTGGGTTATACTTGTTTCGTGTATGTGTGGGCGGAGCTATCAAAACAGGGGTGGGACCCATTTGGGTTAGGGGCGTGTTTGTTTTGGTGATTTCAAATGTCAACATTGGCTTTCAAACAACAGAGACCTCACCTTTAATGATGTTCCTGTGACTGTCAGATGGAGTTATAGAATGTTTAAGGAACATTTTAGTCCTAAAGTTCCAGTATTTAAAACTGAAAGCTTCTGCGTTAAGCTTAACATTCACTTCTGTAGGAATTGAACGGAATGTTCTGGAATCTGAAGGTTTGTCTGGAATCTTGAGTTATGATGTTAATAATTTACAGCAGAACTTTTCCCTTTTACTCTCTCACTGAACTCATAAAAGTTAAATTATTACATCTTTATTACACACACGAGGGGGTCAGATCTCACTGTAGACTCGTTCTGCTGGTTCTCTCTCTCACACACACACACACACACACACACACACACACATTCAAACACACATAATGCAGTGTGTTGTGTTTATTGAATGCAATTTTTGAGCTCTTTGTGAGGTTTATTCAGACACACACACACACACACACACAAATGCTTGTTTGTGCTTCTGTTATTTTTGAGTCATGCGTCTTTATGTTTGATCTGCAGAAACAGGTGAGGGTTCATTTGTACACCTGTGTGCATCTGCAAAATATGTGTGTGTGTGTGTGTGTGAATAAAAATTGTACAGTTAAGCTATTTGTGTGTGTGTGTGTGTGTGTGTGTGTGTGTGTTTATGTATGAATGTCTCCTAGAGAATTTACATTAGTTGACCTTCAGGCGTCCTGAGGGTTTGTGGGGTCAGATTTGATCTGTCCCACTTTACAGAATTTCAGCCCCAGAGTTAATACTTAATACAGATTTCATTAGGGGGCGGGGCCTTCTCTGGAGAACATCACTGATTGGTCAGAAGTCTTTTTCACAGAATGAACGACTCCAACCTGCCATTTAACAAAGATCTTACATTACAACTAACACACACACACACACACACACACACACACACACACACACAGTTGGATGCAGATGTACAGTTTAGATGCTGTGAGAGTGTGTGTGTGTGTGTGTGTGTGTGTGTTTGTCTATGTATGATGTGTGTCCCTTCAGTGTATTGTGAAGCTTTCCATTTGTATTATAATGTGATGACAGGGTTATAATTGAGACTTTGTGTGTGCGTGCGTGCATGCGTGTGTGTGTGTGTGTGTGTGTGTGTGTGGTGGTGGTGGTTAGGGGGGGTGATGTTATCCTCAAACCTGATTAGTTCATAAGTGACTAGCACTATGTAGCTAAAATTATGACATTAACGCGTGTGTGTGTGTGTTCGTTCGTGTGTGTGTGTGTGTGTGTGTGTGTGTGTGTGTGTGTGTGTGTGTGTGCGGTCATGATTTCAAGGTGAGTTCAGGAGTGCAACTCAGTAACAGCTAGTGCCCTCTCCCTGTCTCTCTCCCTGTCTGTCTCTTCCTGTCTGTCTCTTCCTGTCTGTCTCTCCCTGTCTGTCTCTCCCTGTCTCTCTCTCCCTGTCTCACTCTCCCTGTCTCTCTCCCTGTCTGTCTCTCCCTGTCTGTCTGTCTCTCCCTGTCTCACTCTCCCTGTCTCACTCTCACAGTCTCACTCTCCCTGTCTGTCTCTCCCTGTCTCACTCTCCCTGTCTCACTCTCCCTGTCTCACTCTCCCTGTCTGTCTCTCCCTGTCTCACTCTCCCTGTCTGTCAGTATTACAAGGTACAAGGTAATGCTTAAAGTTTATAAAATATAGACTTTACAAAACTAATCCTGTCTGTCCTCACTGTGTGTGTGTGTGTGTGTGTGTGTGTGTGTGTGTGTGTGTGTGTGTGTGTGTGTGTGTGTGTGTGTGTGTGTGTGTGTTAGGGTCAGACGGTGTCTCTAGCTCCGGTTGCTCGGATGGAGGAGGCTTTGTATCAGTATCACCCTCTCCGAATAGAAACCTACGGCCCTGCGGTGCCTGAACTGGAGCAGCTGGCCAGACTGGGGTGAGCTCAATCCCTTTAATAATGATGTAACACTTTATTCCACAGGGATTTATTCTGATTCTGATTCTTTAGGACGTGATTCACTGCATCGTGATCCAGTATTCAAACCATTAGTTCAGTAGTTAGTGACATTCCCAGCTCAGATAATAATGACATCATTATTACAGTGTGAACAGATAAATGAATGGTTCTTAATCAGACCAATAGACCACATTTCCCATGATGCATACAGGACATCAGTACTGACACTTCTGTCACATTTGCAGTTTCATGCTACACTTCAGCTCACAGTTTGGCCACACACACACACACACACACACACACACACACACACACACACACACGCACATACCCTCATCAGCCCCTCTAAGGTGGAGCAGAGAGCAAACAGGCAGATCCTCTTCTCTTTTCTTCCATTATTTTCATGTACAGATAAACTCTTTTGAACTGTGTGTGTGTGTGTGAGTGGGAGAGAGAGACACACACACACAGGGTATTTTAGAAGTGCTGTTTGTCTTGATTAGGGATTGAGCTGACAGAGAGATAGAGAGAGAGAGAGAGAGAGAGAGAGAGAGAGAGAGAGAGAGAGAGAGTGTGTTTGTGTGTGTGTGTGTGTGTGTTGGTCAGAGTGACAGCAGAGTCAGTGGTGATTTATGTTGGACTAGAGTGTGTTCTCTCTCTCTCTCTCTCTCTCTCTCTCTCTCTCTCTCTTTCTTTCTCTGTGTCTAACACACACACACACACACACAGAAAGGTTGGGCTGGGTGTGTTATTAAAGACAGCTGTGTTTTGTGTGTTTGTGGTTTTGCATTGTATTGTGAGGCTCTGAAACAACCACGAGGTTCATATTCAGAATACTTGAGTTTTTTGGATGAATAACTTCCTGTTTGAGGATGAATAGGAAAAGAAAGGAAACAGAAGGTAGAGAATAAAAAAGAAAGAGAAAAAAATGATGGATGTTACAGAAACAAACTCCTTAAACAAATTCCTTTCAGAACTATAGATCACAAGCTCTCTATCTTTCTCTCTCTCTCTCTCTCTCTCCCTCTGTCTGTCTCTCTGTTTTTCTCTCTGTTTGTCCCTCTCTCTCTCTCCCCCTCTGTCTGTCTCTCTCTCATACTCTCACACACATACACACACAGACTCAGTCCCGTGTGTGTGTGAGAGACACTGTTGTCTTTCTCTCCTATGGTCTGTTTTCCTTTCCTTCTTCCCACTGACATTCTGACGCCATGAATCTGCCCACATATCTACCACACCCACACACACACACACACACACACACACACACACACACACACACGAGCATGAGTGTGTATAACTGATCAGTGTATTTTAAATGTGTGTGTGTGTAGTTTCAGTGAATCCTCCGATCTCGTTCTTCAGTGCTATGAATCTGAACCCTGAATTCAAATCCTGGTGTTTTCACTGGTTTAAAATAATCTGATAACTGCTGAGATCAGATAGAGATCAGACTATCAGTGTGCACTGAGAGAGAATAATGGAGTCTCATCTCCGTGTGTGTGCTGTAATCCAACCCGTGCTCAAGTCTATAAACTGCCGGAGTCACTTTCCTTTATAATGGATGAGAAACCCAGGACAGTGTGTGATGAACACGGCCTCGGCTCTACGGAAGGTTCCAGAGCGACGTGTTGAGACTCACATATCTGCTAATCTCAGTCTGATTGTACATTTGGATATGCACATGAGCTAAAAGCAGCGTTTGACTTGCAAACAGTTTGTGTGTGTCCTGTGTGTGTGTGTGTGTGTTTGGAGAGAGAGAGAGAGAGAGAGAAGTGTGTGATGCCTATAGTAAAATCCTGATGCATAAAGAAATCTAAAGAGGCCTTAAGTTTTCTCTGTTGTTCTTTTTTTTACTAGTTAAATGGTTTTGAAATTGTTTCTGAAGCAATGTCATTGTTTCTGTCAGATTTCTTAAAGGATTATTTATGTATTTATTGATATTTAGTTAACAATAAAGACACGAGGACGGTTAGCACAGCTAGCAGCCGCGAGCCTCCGTGCGGTGAAAGAGCTTGGAATAAATGCACAGGCTTTTGGAATTGTTGATTTTAAATATAAATGTGATTACTGTGAGTGTGAAGATCAGGAAGTCATTTTTCCACACAGAACTCCGATTAAATGTAGGATAAAGAAGTCAGAGGTGGAACAGAAATTGGCTGAAGGATGGATGACGCTGTGACTCCTAAACTGAACCAGAGTGAATAGAGCGCTTGTGATGTGGAGCATGTCGCCCCCTGCTGGACACAAATACACACAACTCCATTTCCTCCTACCGTCAGACATTAAAAAACAAATCTATATGTTAAAAGTTCTGTTCGGATTAAGATCAGTCCAACGTCATCACTGCAGCTGTTTCTAATATCACTTTCTATTGCTTTGGTTACTCTTAAAACCACACACACGTATCTAAGACCTTAATACAGCCTGTCAGCAGACCTGTTACTCGGTGTGTGTGTGTGTGTGTGTGTGTGTAGGATAGAGGTGGGATTTAAATGTCCTCGCACCGCTGCTGGAGTGTGTGTGAACGTGGGATTGACTGTCGGAGGAAAGTGTGTGTGTGTGTGTGTGTGTGTGTGTCTCCAAGAGATTACATACTATCACTACCAGTTACTCCTGAATGTAATGATTTATTCTTCTTCCCATTTTGTCCTCCCATCTCTCTCTCTCTCTCTCTCTCTCTCTCTCTCTCTCTCTCTCCTATCGCTCTCTCCCCAGTTATCTAAACCATGTAAGAGCGACGACTCTGCAAGATTTAGCAGGAGGCTATACATCAGGTCTGGCATGTCACCGAGCGGTGCAGGACGCCTTCAGTGGTCTCTTCACCTGCACGTAACCGTGTGTGTGTGTGTGTGTGTTTGTCTCTCACACTGCATTTGTGTCAGTGTTAACACCGGACAGGGAAAGTGTTGTGTGTTAGTTTTCAACATGTACAGGAATTTTTCTAAATGTTTTTGTCAGTGTATTTGGTTTAAATAATAAACTTCCTATTATTGGTTATTTTGTCTGGATTTTGTGTGTGTGTGTGTGTGTGTGTGTGTCACTCCTGACCTGTCTGCTGCCATCTTTGCTGTCCATCTTCACCTCCAACACCAATCTGTTCCTGTTTCACACAATGCCAAAGACGTGGAAGTGGCACTCTCTCTCTCTCTCTCATTCACACTCACTCACACACACACACACACGCACAAATACCTCTAATGACTCATGTATTCTTTCCATAGCACAGAGACCCAAAGATAAACCAGTGCAGTAATTCATCTTTTCATATTTCTGTATGTACACAGAGGTTGGACACAATAATGTGAACACAGATGAAATATGGAATATCTATTTATTAAGAAAGTGGGGGCATGGTGGCTTAGTGGTTAGCACGTGGCTTAGTGGTTAGCCTCACACCTCCAGGGTTGGGGGTTCGATTCCCGCCTCCGCCTTGTGTGTGTGGAGTTTGCATGTTCTCCCCGTGCCTCGGGGGTTTCCTCCGGGTACTCCGGTTTCCTCCCCCGGTCCAAAGACATGCATGGTAGGTTGATTGGCATCTCTGGAAAATTGTCCGTAGTGTGTGAGTGTGTGTGTGAATGAGAGTGTGTGTGTGCCCTGTGATGGGTTGGCACTCCGTCCAGGGTGTATCCTGCCTCGATGCCCGATGACGCCTGAGATAGGCACAGGCTCCCCGTGACCCGAGAAGTTCGGATAAGCGGTAGAAGATGATTGAGTGAATGAATGAATAATTGAAATCAGGCTCAGGTGAGATTCAGCACGGCTCCTCAAACCAACACTGAACTGTTTGTGGCTGTGCTTATGGTCACGTTATCATAAAATGCCATCATTGTTTGGAAACAACATTTGGACCGTAGGATGCATCCATACTGGCAGTAACACGACCAATAATGGACATCAGAAAGGGAAGATACGGCCTCCTAAATCTTCACAGCTCTTCGGGGTTTATGATCATGACACCGTGTTTTCCATCCAAGGTGGATATTAAGTTCTGCTGTCACTTTTGCTGCAGTAGTTCTGTGTTGTTTAAACACAATCCTTCATACAATATACACACACACACACACAGAGGAGGAGCTCACACATCAGTGTAAGGAGGAGGACGCTTAGTC
>NC_062521.1:1206577-1226577 GCF_022655615.1 Tachysurus fulvidraco
CTTGTTGGTGGAGCTCATGTGTGTTGCAGCTGCCACGTCCTCCTCCGTCACTAACACTCCATCCAAGTGAGTGAGAGTTTTTAACCAGCCCAATACCACCATCTTCACAGATTCACCCTGAGACACACACACACACACACACACACACACACACACACACACACACACACACATTTATACACTGTATAATACAATACCAATAAACATACCATACACACACACACACATACACAGACAGAGCTGGAGTAGACTCCTAACTGGGGGAAGGTGTGGCCTAATGGTGAGAGAGTTTGACTCCTAACCCTAAGGTTGTGGGTTCGAGTCTCGGGCCGGCAATACCACGACTGAGGTGCCCTTGAGCAAGGCACTGAACCCCCCGAACTGCTCACCGGGCGCCGCAGCATAAATGGCTGCTGTGTGTGTGTGTGTCTTTGTGTGTGTGTGTTCACTGCTGTGTGTGTGTGTGTGTGTGTGTGTGTGTGTGTGTGTGTGTGTGTGTGTGTGTGTGTGTGTGTGTGTGTGTGCACTTTGGATGGGTTAAACACAGAGAACAAATTCTGGGTATGGGTCACCGTACTTAGCCATATGTCACGTCGCTTTAAGTTCTCACCTGACTCCACGGGTTGTGTCTGATATGGAGGCACTGCAGGGACGGTGTGTGTTTGTGCAGGACACTCGTCTCCTCTCGGACTCGGCTCAGCTGGTTCCAGCGCAGGTCCAGCTCTCTGAGACAGGGAAGTCCTCGAACACCTTCCAGAGTCACGATCTGGTTAAAACTGGCATCTACACGCTCCAGATTAGGCTGACAGAACAACACGCACACGTTGAGAATGAATAAACACACACACTCCATCAGCCACAGAGTAAAGCAGCACATGAACGCTGCTGAACACATCGGCATTTTGACCTGAGAGACGACTGCGTGTGAACGTGTGAGTGTGAGGTTAAGATCTCACCAGGTGTGAAATGTCGTCCAGGTGTGTGAGTGTGTTAAAGCTGATGGTCAGCTGACGCAGGGCTTTGAGGTGAGAAATCTCCTGCAGTCGGCTCAGATTGTTCCCGTGAAGATTCAGCACCTTACACACAGACATGTTAGTGACCAAACTCACTCATCTATCTATCTGTCTGTCTGTCTGTCTGTCTGTCTGTCTGTCTGTCTGTCTTTCTGTCTATCTGTCTGTCTGTCTATCTGTCTGTCTGTCTATCTGTCTGTCTATCTGTCTGTCTATCTGTCTGTCTGTCGGTCTGTCTATCTGTCTGTCTGTCGGTCTGTCTATCTGTCTGTCTGTCTGTGTATCTATCTATCTTCATATGATATATATATATATATATTCTGTGTAAAGCTTTGACATTTGACATTTAGGAGGTTTATAAAGTACATTTTTAACCTTTATTTTTTTTATTTAGAAATATAGATTCTGATAAAGTTTTACTTTCCCTAAGCTGCCATGATTAGTGGTCATTACTGCTGATCACAGAGCTCCATTATTGTTTAAAATGCTCATTTAAAATACACATTACAGTGCAATAAACGCTGCCACACAGAACTTGCGTGAAGCGTGTGGAACCTGAGCTTGTGGAACATGAGCGTTTGTGTGGAACCTGAGCGTTTGTGTGGAATGTGAGCGTGTGGAACATGAGCGTTTGTGTGGAATGTGAGCGTGTGGAACATGAGCGTTTGTGTGGAATGTGAGCGTGTGGAATGTGAGCGTGTGGAACGTGAGCGTTTGTGTGGAACGTGAGCGTTTGTGTGGAACGTGAGCGTTTGTGTGGAACGTGAGCGTTTGTGTGGAATGTGAGCGTGTGGAATGTGAGCGTTTGTGTGGAATGTGAGCGTGTGGAATGTGAGCGTGTGGAATGTGAGCGTTTGTGTGGAATGTGAGCGTTTGTGTGGAATGTGAGCGTGTGGAATGTGAGCGTGTGGAATGTGAGCGTGCGTGTGGAATGTGAGCGTTTGTGTGGAATGTGAGCGTTTGTGTGGAATGTGAGCGTGTGGAATGTGAGCGTTTGTGTGGAATGTGAGCGTTTGTGTGGAATGTGAGCGTGTGGAATGTGAGCGTGCGTGTGGAATGTGAGCGTGCGTGTGGAATGTGAGCGTTTGTGTGGAATGTGAGCGTTTGTGTGGAACGTGAGAGTGTGGAACGTGAGCGTGTGGAACGTGAGCGTGTGGAACGTGAGCGTGTGGAACGTGAGCGTGTGGAACGTGAGCGTTTCAGTGTTTTGATCCTCACAGTGATCTGGCTGAGGACGTTTGCTCGGGCTGCAGTCAGCACGCTTCTCTCATCCAGACACTGCAGTTTGATGTGTGGCTTTGGGATCGGCTCAAGAGTTAAAACCTGCTCATCCAAAGCCTGCTCATCCAAAGCCTGCTTATCCAAAGCCTGCTTATCCAAAGCCTGCTTATCCAAAGCCTGCTTATCCAAAGCCTGCTTATCACCCTCTGGAGCAACAGGGGTATTGGGAGGGCCTGGGGTAGATGAGCAGGAGGTCAGGGATCTCTCCTAAACATGGGGTTAATGCTTTTAATCGAGGTTTTATTGCAACATATAATACACAACACTACACTGTGTTAATGACACTAATAAAGGCACAAACTTCCTGCTGCCTGCCTTCAGGAAACATCGAGCGGCCATTAGTTTATTTATGTAAGTGTGTATCACCTGTGTGACGTATTCAAATTCGATGAGATACTCCGGCAGAACGAGCTCGTGGTCAAAAATGTACCACAGCGTTTGTCTCTGACTGCAGTCACAGCATCCCTGCAGCTCAGAGGAACACGCTTCACCTGAAACTCACACACACACACACACACACACACACACTTAAACATGTGACAAAAAACTATCCTAGTATACTAAACATTTTTAATTTAAAAACTCTTCATATTTTATGACAATCAAAAACATATATTCTGAAAGTATACATGAATATCTCAAACAGCTATACAATGGATATGTCTCTCTCTCTCTCACACACACACACACACACACACACACACACACACACACACACACACACACACACCTGTGTTGTTCTGCATGGTGGTGTGTTGCTTAGCGCTTGCTCTGCGGTACACTGAGTGAGCTCTGGGATAAAACTCTGCGTCCACTGACACTCCGTCTCTAAGTGGAACGCTGTGACCCAGGAATGCTTTAGAGACAATCAGCTGACCTGACACACACACACACACACACACACACACACACACACACACACACACACACACATTATTAGAGAGGTTCCACCGTTTACCCACAGCACTCTGTCTCAGTATAATAAGAAACATGTTATTCCTCTGTAATAAACACTGCAACATCGTGCTCAGTTCAGTTCAGTCCTTACGTGGGGTTGATTAACTACAGTGTCAGGGGAGCTGTGATATAGTCATCATTATTCATTCATTCATTCATTCATTCATCTTCTACCGCTTATCCGAACTTCTCGGGTCACGGGGAGCCTGTGCCTATCTCAGGCGTCATCAGGCATCAAGACAGGATACACCCTGGACGGAGTGCCAACCCATCACAGGGCACACACACACTCTCATTCTCACACATACACACACACTACGGACAATTTTCCAGAGATGCCAATCAACCTACCATGCATGTCTTTGGACCGGGGGAGGAAACCGGAGTACCCGGAGGAAACCCCCGAGGCACGGGGAGAACATGCAAACTCCACACACACAAGGCGGAGGCGGGAATCGAACCCCCAACCCTGGAGGTGTGTGTGAGGCAGATGTGCTAACCACTAAGCCACCGTGCCCCACATAGTCATCATTATTATTTATTTCAACTAATAATTTAGAATAATAATGCAAATTCTAAAAAAAAAAAAAATACATAAAAATAAAAACGCATGTCTCTAGTAGATCCATTAAATGTTAATGAACGACGAGCTGAATACGTGTGAACGGTTGGACTGTGTCCGTAAAATGAATCTGTTCTGCGGACGTTTTGTATTTTTTTTATCAGTTAAAGGTTGACTGCGAACAGTTAGAGGAATTCTGCTCGGAATAAAAGAGGCACTTAGTAGATTGGTATAAAAAACATGATGAAGCAAATGTTTGTGTGTTGTGGATAATCAGGTGCAGGTCCAGACCCTGTGTGACGAGCAGAAGGTTCTCTGAGCTTCTGCTTCCACGTCCGCTGGCTTTTCTCTGAACAAATCTCATATGTGGCTCCTCACATGTGCTAAGACTGTTGGATAGAGGCACAGCACAGTCTCTCCTCATGACCTGAACACACACACACACACACACACACACACACACACACACACACACACACACACACACACACAGAGTAAACACTAGGCTAATTCTAACACACTGTCCTACCTACAGTATCCCTAGAGACAATAACAGGTTTATCTAGAACAGGTGATTATTATCGAATGCATCAGTATAAACTATTTCTGTAGCTTATAGAATAAAACCGGATACAGGAATCTTTAACATATAGAGTTGTTCTGATTCGAGACACGATCTAGGTCTCCGTGTTAATTATCACACTAGTCTAGAAACTGTGAAGTCTCGAGTGTATAAAATGTGGAGGAGATTAAACAGCGTCAGATTTATGATGACGTGATTTTCACACAATACCTCGTTACTGCCAGAGGATTTAAACCCGTTCTCCAGGATGTTCAGGATCTCGTGGGTACGCTGTTTTTTTGTGCTTCGCTCAATGTCGAACACATAAAACAGATACTCCAGGCAACGTCTGTAATTTCTTATGGCCACACACACACACACACACATATTCAAACAGGTAAAGCATCCCAAATTCAAGCAAAATAAAAGTCCTCTTTCCATAACTGCAGGAAATAACAAAGCCGTGTGGACTTTTCTGTTGACTCACTGTAAGTAAGGTGAGGAGCTGTTGTTCGCCAGCAGAGCTCGCAGCTTGTCCTCAAAGAGCAGACGCAGAACGCGGTTATACACGCGCACGATTCTGTTGATTTTGATGCCGGTGATGTTGTACGCTTTGTAGTCCGAAGCACAGAACCGTGAGAGCAGCAGGTCGTAACACGGCTTAAACCTGAGAGGTACAAACAGTAGAAATAAACCCACACTGAGCATCTGGTGAATCAACTGGAGCTCTCAGGGGTACTCTCAATACTGACACCATGTTGAGTACTTATTTACTCTAAAACAACCCCGGAACAACCCCACATCAGATCCCCACATCAGATCCCTACATCAGATCCCCACATCAGATCCCCATATTGGATCCCCACATCGGATCCCCACATCAGATCCCAAAATTGGATGCCTACATCAGATCCCCACATCGGATCCCCACATCAGATCCCCACATCAGATCCCCATATTGGATCCCCACATCGGATCCCTACATCAGATCCCCACATAGGATCCCCACATCAGATCCCCAAATTGGATGCCTACATCAGATCCCCACATCGGATCCCCACATCAGATCCCCATATTTGATCCCTACATCAGATCCCCACATCGGATCCCTACATTGGATCCCCACATTAGATCCCTACATCAGATCCCCACATAAGATCAGATCCTAGATCTAGCGGACCCTGGTTTCACGGATAAACTCTCACACAGAGACTCACTGAGTTACACATACATGTTAATTTAAATGTGCACATTTTACAGAAAGACACCAAAATCGGTATAAACTACAGTGAGAGCGGAATTCAGGGTTTTTCAGTAAGGTGTGTTGAGGTGTGTGTGTGTGTGTGTGTGTGTGTGTGTGTGTGTGTGTACCAGACATGGCTGGTGTTTCCTTCCTCAAAACGAATGTTTCCCACTGTCTCCAGTTCCATCACCAAGAAGTGCACTGACATGTCCTTCCTGTCTGATGCCATGGCAACGTCCTGCTGGAAACGTTTCTCCACCCTGAGAAACACACACACGTCACCTGAGACTTTTACTCCACAGATTTTTCATACATACACATGCACAGATGCACACACACGTGCGCACACACACACACAAACGCACACACACACGCGCACACACACGCGCACACACACACGCACACACACTCACTCCTCTAATCTCTGTTCCCATATCTTTATCCGTTCTCTGATTGCCTCCAGTTTGTTCTTCAGGCCGCGCTCATATTCAGAAAGGTCAGAGGTCATGTATTCCCGTGACTGCTCCAATGTCACTTCCTCTCGCAAAGTTGCCAACTTCCTGCCTGCAGACCTGAACTCACACTCACACTGGTGAAAGATTTGATTGGTTAGTGGACGTGATGTATAGAACGTGTGTGTGTGTGTGTGTGTGTGTGTGTACTCACATGTTTGAGTGCGTAGCTGAGTGTGTGTATTCTGTCCTCAGGCAGCTGCTGCAGTTTCCTTTTCTGTTGCAGCAGTGTGTGTTTTGTCTGATCAAGCTGTCTCTGAACACAGCGCACACGCATGTGATAGTACATCCTCTTTTTCATCACTGTCAACTAACACAAACACACACACACACACACACACATACACACACACACATTTAAACATTATTATTCAAATCATTCATTCATTCAACCTTACATTCACATCACCTTTAGAGTCACACACACACACACTTACACCCACACACTTACACCCACACACACACACACACACACAAACACACAACCACACACACAAACACACTCACACACACACACACACACACACACACACACACACACACACACATACACACACACACACTCACACACTCACACACACTCACTCACACACACTCACTCACACACACTCACTCACACACACACACTTACACACTCACACACACACACCTCGGCAGCATCCTTGATGTTTTTTGCAGACACGTCGTACGAGTCAAGTGTGTGTAACGTTGGGATGTGGTACAACAAGTGTGTGAAGTAATTACACAACGTACACACAGGGTTGGGACTCGACTGTGGGTCGTTCAGCGCAAGTTCTCTCAGTTCAGGCAGACATGCCAGCTGGGTCAACTCCTAAAACACACACACACACACACACACACACCCCAATTTCATCATCTTTTTATACCTTTCATACAAACACTTAAACACTTTACTGTTACATAATTTGTACGAAATGTTTCCATCTAGCTTCATAATGACTAAAGTTTGTACACCCATGCAAGCTCACACCAGTGTAAAGGGGTAATTAAGGAAATAATCTCATACCTTAAAAGAGCTGATCATATTCCCTGACAGATTGAGAATTTGGAGATTCTTGTTTTGCTCTAGAGTTTTTCCTGAAAAACGTAAAACACAGAACAGATAAACGGCATAATTATTACTGTACAAGTGGCAAACAGGGCAAGTGATCTGCAGCAAAAGAACAGAACACAAAAGAAAAAGTTAACAAGGACAGAAAACGATCAAACTGATCTGTAAGTATATTATTATTATTAAAATGTTCAGACACTCACCTATAGAGGTAATGAGATTATCAGCTAGGTTGAGTTCTGTCAGGTTCTCCAGTGTGCTCAAGCCCTGTCCCACACACACACACACACACACACACTTTTTAAAAACAGCGTACTCGTCCTCTCTGTTTGTTTGGGCAGGGTTAATTCAGGTAAATCAGACGACATCATCTCCTCTCATCCTCACCTTGATCTTAGAGATGAGGTTGTTATTGAGCCAGAGGACACGCAGGTTTATCAGAGACTCCAGTTCACTCATCTCACTGATCTTATTATCATAGAGGTAAAGTTTCTGCAGCTGCACACACTTTTGCAGACCTGAGATCTCCTAAAATACACAAAAGACCATGAAATAGCATGTTAGTTTGACTTCTGGATTGTGATTCAGTGTCAGGTGTTGAATAATTTTCTAAAACATGTTTGATCGCAGCTCATTCGCTCACAGTGAGCTGACACTCTGCCACCCAGAGCTCCCGGAGCAGCGGGCAGTCGTCCAGGCCCTGGATCACGTGGACGCTCTGTCCCACTATGGTGAGCGTGAGCAGCCGTGGGAACAGACAGAGTTCCACCATACGGGGAAAACCCGAGAAGAACATCTCAAGAGCTTCTACACCAGTCGCATCCTCACATATCTTCTCGTAGGACAAGCCGTTACACGCACACTGAGACGAGAACATGTATTGTGTGTATTTATGGATGATTTTTTTCACAGATTTGCACAGTTTATATATTATAAAACATAAACAGAGCAGACAGGACATGACTTTATGACAAGATATAATAAAAAACCACTTTTATACATTTTTATACAGTAGAATGTCAACTTTTAGCTCTTACCAACTCTCTCGTAATGTCTTCATCATTCTGTCCCACGTTTTCTCTTTGAGACATGATTTTCTTAAAACACGTTATTCACAAAAAGACAAACTTTATCACAAACTACACCTAGCCACATAGCTATGCTAAGCTAAGCTAAGCTACTTTAGGCACATTCCTTCACACACGTCAGTTGACAGTTCATCATTACTTCTACAAATTCACTGTCTGACAGCAGGGTCACGTTTATCCGTCTAAATAAAGCATATATTTGGAGGGAAATCTAAATACGTCGCTTGTTGTTTGGTTAAAAATGCATTTCCAGCTCCCACATCGAGGTTCGTCCTGTGAAATGTTTCCTATAAACCGGTTGCTAAGCGCGAACGCTGCTCGGTTGCTAAGGCGCCATTTTGGATATTCGCCAAATAGAAATTGCCAAATTAATTATTTTTGGCCAACAGGGGGCGCTGATGTTGTTATATGCGGGGTTTTTTTTATCGTATTAATAATATTGTATTGATTTGCAGCATCATTAGTTTATTTATTTAATTTATTTAGTTTAAACGTTCCCCTTATATATTATTATTATTATTATTATTATTATTATTATTATTATTGTTGTTGTTGTTGTTGTTAGTTTTGTTATTATTATTATTATTATTATTATTATTATTATTATTATTATTATTATTACTATGTATTGTTAATT
The DNA here is from genome assembly GCF_022655615.1 of Tachysurus fulvidraco. Taxonomy (NCBI): domain Eukaryota; kingdom Metazoa; phylum Chordata; class Actinopteri; order Siluriformes; family Bagridae; genus Tachysurus; species Tachysurus fulvidraco. The sequence continues at coordinate 1,215,505 of NC_062521.1, forward strand.
ATTATTGTTATTAATTATTATTATTATTATTATTATTATTTCAATTCCATTTATTTAACAATTCAGATTGTCACATTGCAGCTTTACAGAAGTATAAAAACAGAAGAGGAAAAAAATAAATAAATATATTATTAAGAATAAAAATAAAAATAAAAATAAAAATCTTGACTTATATTATATCTAACAGTCCTAGTTTCAGATCAAAGGTGCTGACTGTTCATTCACTATGATCTTTTATTCTAATAAGGTTACTGAAACAAATTTTTGTTTTTTAAACTTTTTTGCTGGGAAAAAGACAGTCTCTATTTTGTGAACCCTGGGTGCCGGTCGGATTAGCCTGCTTGCCTGATCACTGGCCCTGGCTCTGGATTGTCACAGATTAACTAGGCCTGTTCTTAAACTATGTGCTATGCTGAAATAAATGAGAGCAGCATCTTCCCGTGTGGGACTGACACCGTCCCGTCCTAACAGGCTAGCCTAGTCACACACTGAAAGTTTGCCATACTTACCTTAGTTTACCTTTAACTTGAGCGTTTCTTCAGCTAGCTGTTTGAAGACAGGAAACAAAAAGGCGTCTCCAGAAGAAGAGGAATAAAATTGTGATAGTAAAGTAAAGAATTTAATAAAAGAAAGCAACAACATAAAACATTAACCAAAAAGTGAAAATAAAAAACAGACTTCACACACACTACAATCCTTCACACTTTCTGTGATCACAAAACTCAGGACTTCTGTTAGTTCCTAGAATATCTAAGTCTACTAAAGGCAACCGTACGTACGTAAAGAGCGTTTTCGTTTTTAGCTCCCAAACTTTGGAATAGTCTTCCTGAGGCTCAGACACACTTTCCCAGTTTAAATGTAGATTAGTCAGACATACACATAATACATCCCATAATCCATCCATCCATTTTCTACCGCTTATCCGGGGCCGGGTCGCGGGGGCAGCAGTCTAAGCAGGGATGCCCAGACTTCCCTCTCCCCAGACACTTCCTCCAGCTCTTCCGGGGGAATACCGAGGCGTTCCCAGGCCAGCCGAGAGACATAGTCCCTCCAGCGTGTCCTAGGTCTTCCCCGGGGCCTCCTCCCGGTTGGACATGCCCGGAACACCTCCCCAGGGAGGCGTCCAGGAGGCATCCGAAACAGATGCCCGAGCCACCTCAGCTGACCCCTCTCAATGTGGAGGAGCAGCGGCTCTACTCTGAGCTCCTCCCGAGTGACTGAGCTCCTCACCCTATCTCTAAGGGTGCGCCCAGCCACTCTGCGGAGGAAACTCATTTCGGCCGCCTGTATCCGGGATCTTGTCCTTTCGGTCATGACCCAAAGCTCATGGCCATAGGTGAGGGTAGGAACGTAGATTGACTGGTAAATAGAGAGCTTCGCCTTGCGGCTCAGCTCTTTCTTCACCACAACAGATCGGTATATCGACCGCATCACTGCGGAAGATACACCGATCCGCCTGTCGACCTCCCGCTCCATCCTTCCCTCACTCGTGAACAGGACCCCAAGATACTTAAACTCCTCCACTTGAGGCAGGAACTCTCCACCAACCTGAAGAGGGCAAGCCACCCTTTTCCGGCTGAGAACCATGGCCTCGGACTTGGAGGTGCTGATTCTCATCCCCGCCGCTTCACACTCGGCTGCAAACCGTCCCAGTGCATGCTGAAGGTCCTGATTTGAAGAAGCCAACAGGACAACATCATCTGCAAAAAGCAGAGACGAAATCCTGTGGTCCCCAAACCTGACTCCCTCCGGCCCCCGACTGCGCCTAGAAATCCTGTCCATATAAATAATGAACAGGACCGGTGACAAAGGGCAGCCCTGCCGGAGTCCAACATGCACCGGGAACAAGTCTGACTTACAACCCGGCAATGCGAACCAAACTCCTGCTCCGGTCATATAGGGACCGGACAGCCCTTAACAGAGGGCCCCGGACCCCATACTCCCAGAGCACCCCCCACAGGCCATCACGAGGGACACAGTCAAATGCCTTCTCCAGATCCACAAAACACATGTGGACTGGTTGGGCAAACTCCCATGAACCCTCCAGCAACCTGGTGAGGGTATAGAGATGGTCCAGTGTTCCACGACCAGGACGAAACCCGCAATGTTCCTCCTGAATCCAAGGTTCGACTATCGGCCGAATTCTCCTCTCCAGTACCCTGGCATAGACTTTTCCGGGGAGGCTGAGGAGTGTGATCCCCCTATAGTTGGAACACACCCTCCGGTCCCCCTTCTTAAACAGAGGGACCACCACCCCAGTCTGCCAGTCCAGAGGCACTGTCCCCAACCGCCACGCGATGTTGCAGAGGCGTGTCAGCCAAGACAGCCCCACAACATCCAGAGACTTAAGGTACTCAGGGCGGATCTCATCCACCCCCGGTGCCTTGCCACTGAGGAGCTTCTCAACTACCTCAGTGACCTCAGCTTGGGGGATCGACGAGTCCACAACCGAGCCCTCCACCTCTGCTTCCTCAATGGAAGACATGTTGGTGGGGTTGAGGAGATCCTCGAAGTACTCCTTCCACCGTCCGAGGATGTCACCAGTCGAAGTCAGCAGATTCCCACTCCCACTGTAAACAGTGTGAGCAGGGCACTGCTTCCCCCTCCTGAGACGCCGGACGGTTTGCCAGAATTTCTTCGAGGCCAACCGATAGTCCTTCTCCATGGCCTCACCGAACTCCTCCCAGACCCGAGTTTTTGCCTCTGCAACCACCCGGGCTGAAGCTCGCTTGGCCCTCCGGTAACTATCAGCTGCCTCCGGAGTCCCCCGAGCCAACCAGGCTCGATAGGACTCCTTCTTCAGCTTGACGGCATCCCTTACTTCCGCGGTCCACCACCGGGTTCGGGGATTGCCACCACGACAGGCACCGGAGGCCTTACGGCCACAGCTCCGTGCGGCTGCATCAACAATGGAGGTGGAGAACATGGTCCACTCGGACTCAATGTCTCCAACCTCCCTCGGGATCTGGTTGAAGCTCTGCCGGAGGTGAGAGTTGAAGATCTCTCTGACAGGAGACTCTGCCAAACGTTCCCAACGGACCCTCACAGTACGTTTGGGTCTGCCAAGTCTGTCCAACTTCCTCCCCTGCCATCGGACCCAACTCACCACCAGGTGGTGATCAGTTGACAGCTCCGCCCCTCTCTTTACCCGAGTGTCCAAGACATACGGCCGGAGGTCAGATGAAACAACCACAAAGTCGATCATCGACTTCCGACCTAGGGTGTCCTGGTGCCATGTGTACTGATGGACACCCTTATGCTTGAACATGGTGTTTGTTATGGATAAACTGTGACTAGCACAGAAGTCCAATAACAGAACACCACTCGGGTTCAGTTCGGGGGGGCCGTTCCTCCCAATCACGCCCCTCCAGGTGTCACTGTCGCTGCCCACGTGAGCGTTGAAGTCCCCCAGTAGAACGACGGAGTCCCCAGTCGGGGCACTTTCTAGCACCCCTTCCAGAGACGCCAAGAAGGTCGGGTACTCTACACTGCCATTTGGCCCATAAGCACAAATAACAGTGAGAGACCTCTCCCCGACCCGAAGGCGCAGGGAAACGACCCTCTCGTTCACCGGGGTGAACTCCAACACATGGCTGCTGAGCTGGGGGGCTATGAGCAAGCCCACACCAGCCCGCCGCCTCTCACCGCGGGCAACTCCAGAGTAGTAGAGAGTCCAGCCTCTCTCGAGGAGTTGGGTTCCAGAGCCCAAGCTGTGCGTGGAGGCGAGCCCAACTATCTCTAGTCGGTATCTCTCAACCTCCCGCACCAGCTCAGGCTCCTTCCCCCCCAGCGAGGTGACATTCCATGTCCCTAGAGTCAGATTCCATGTCCGGAGATTGGGTCGCCGAGGCTCCCGCCTTCGACTGCCACCCAATCCACATTGCACCAGCCCCTTACGGTTTCTCCTGCAGGTGGTGGGCCCACAGGAGATCGGCCCCACGTCGCTCCTTCGGGCTGAGCCCGGCCGGGCCCCGTGGGGTAAGACCCGGCCACCAGGCGCTCGCATGCGAGCCCCAACCCCGGGCCTGGCTCCAGGGTGGGGCCCCGGTTGCGCCATACCGGGCGACGTCACGGACCTTGTTATTATTTTCTTCATAAAGGGTTTTCGAACCGCTCTTTGTCTGGCCTGTCACCTAGGACCTGTTTGCCTTGGGAGACCCTACCAGGGGCAGAAAGAAAAAAAACACCTTTGACACTTTTTCATTGTAACTTTGAACAAATGTTTTAAACTCATGGTATCTTAAGTATGTAACCTAGTGAACCAGCATTAATGTATTCAGTGTTAGAGATTTAAGCACTTATGTACGTCGCTCTGGATAAGGGCGTCTGCCAAATGCTGTAAATGTAAATGTAAATGTAAATGTAGAAAGCCCCAGACAACATAGCTCCTAGGATCATTCAGGCACGCAAACCCCTCCACCACAATAAGGTGGCGGTTCAAGGAGGGGGGGCCTAATATTGTGCTCTAATACATGTACATTAGCAGCTATGCTAATCCCTCTCCACTGCTTCTCTCTTTCTACCCATCCCCAGACATCCATAAATTGTACCAGCTCCAGTGTTCCATGTCATGAAGATTTTGGACCTTTACTGAGATGAGACCGACTCTGTAAGGATCCTGAGGCCTCTAGAGATGTTACAGCTCCAGTTGGACTCAGACACTATTCAGACAGTCTAAGAGAAGATACCAAATCCATGTGGTCTTTGAGGACAACAACCTCCTCATCAATACAACATTTATCAGACTGTATATATATAATCACACCCCCAGTGTCACCCAGATGAGGATGAGGTTCCCCTTTGAGTCTGGTTCCTCTCAAGGTTTCTTCCTTTACCATCTAAGGGAGTTTTTCCTCCCCACAGTCACCTGAGTCACCTCAGACTTGTTCATTGGGGATAAATACATACACAAATACATACATATATATCTAATATTAATATTGAGGTTTTTGTATTATATTAATCATTATATATATATCATATATATATATCTTTAAACTTTTTGTATTATGATTTTTATCTTCTGTAAAGCTGCTTTGAGGCGATGACTCTCTGTATGTTAATAAATACAGTCTGTTTTATCCAGTATTTTGTAAACACTAATGTGATATTACTTTAGCTAACAGCTGGACATGAGCTTTAAATAAGTGAATCAGCTTATAAAGTCTTCATTGTGTTACTGTTAAAGAGGTTTAGTGAACTTCTGCTTCTCCTTCATCACACTGCAGGCTGTTAAATGTGTCCATTCCGATCCATCGTACTAATAAAACACACTAATACTAATAAAAACACGTGTAAGAGTTGGTGTTACTCCCAAAACACGTGCTTGTTTTTCCTAAATAAGTACGTGTAAAATCACGTGAATCATTTCACCTGTTTGGTTAAATAAACTGTTTATTAGTGTCAGGATCCGGTCTCCACTGCAAAGAGTTAAATAACTGTTCTTGGACACACACACACACACACACACACACACACACACACACACACACACACACACACACACACACACACACACAGACGTCACACTCAGAACCAAACACACGCATCCAGCCTCAGTGCGCGCTTCGGTACTCAGCGCGACGGGAACCCCGAACACTTCCAGTTAGATTAAACAATAACGTGACAGATCTGGGATATTTATTTTTAAAACGTAGTCCGACTTCTCTCACTTCTCCGATCCGATCTGATCTGATCTGCGCGCGTGCGTGACTGAGTGAGCGAGCATGTCCGGGACCGGAGAACCACACGGAGAGGAGCGTGAGCGGCCCGGGCCGCGTTTGGGTCGGATGCACGAGGAAGAGGAAGAGGAAGAGGGGGAGTGTAAAAAGAAGGAGGCGTCGGAAACGGAGGAGGAGAAAGAGGAAGAAGGGAAGAAGAGGGCGCTTAAACAGACCTGTCCGGGTGATGAGGCGCACGGAGGAACTTGCGTTGCCATGGAAACTGCATCCTCAGGTAATGGATGGTTCGCAACACGTCAAAAAAATGTGTGGGAAAAGTCGCAGCAAGAGCAAGACAGAGCTGATGAGCTTAAGGCGTTCTGAACATTAAGGGTGTCTGATTATACAGGCAGAAGGGACAGACTTGTAAACTTTTAATTCACACACACACACACACACACACACACAGAGAGAGAGAGAGAGAGAGAGAGAGAGAGAGAGAGAGAGAGAGAGAGAGAGAGAGAGGGGGATGGAGAGAGAGAGAGGGAGAATGGAGAGAGAGAGAGAGAGAGAGAGAGAGAGACCACACACACACCACACACTCACACACAGAGAGAGAGAGAGAGATGAGAGAGAGGAGAGGAGGGACACACAGCCGAGAGGAGAGAGGAGGAGAGAGGAGAGGAGGAGAGAGAAGGAGAGGAGGAGAGAAGGAGAGACACGCACACAGCGAGAGCGAGAGAGGAAAGAGAGCGAGTGAGAGAGAGAGAGAGAGAGAGACCAGGACACAGAGATGAGAGAACCAGAACACGAGCACAGAGAGAGACACAGAGAGAGAGAAACACAGAGAGAGAGAGAGAGAGAGAGAGAGAGAGAGAGAGAGACACACACACACACTCACACTCACACACACACACACACACAGAGACACACACACACATGCACACAGAGATAGAGAGAGAGAGAGACACACACACAGAGAGAGAGAGAAACACAGAGAGAGAGTGAGAGAGAGAGAGAGAGAGAGAGAGAGAGAGAGAGAGAGTGTGTGTGTGTGTGTGTGTGTGTGTGTGTGTGTGTGTGTGTGTGTGTGTGTGTGTGTGTGTGTGTGATGCAGAAACTCTTCTGTTTACTGTATAAATATGCAGGCAGTCTTGAGTGAGATGAAAGATTTGTGAGCTAATAATCTGAAATGTTACTGATTCACACTGCTGCTTTTAATGAATGAGTGTAAAGTTGAGTTTAGTTTTAATCCTCACACTCTGTGCTTTAACAATGTCGAGTGACTCTGCAGAACAGCAGCAACGAGAAAAAGAGAGTCAAACAGAAGCTGTCTGTGGAGTGGAGTTACAGTTCCTCAGTTCCTCAGAGTGATGCACCGAGTCGTATCTCAGCATCAGTACTGCGTACAGTTAAAGTCCTGCCGAGAAAATACCTCAGTGGAATCTGATCCTGTAATAAATAGGAAAAAATTGTGAAGTGAATTTTTGCTAACGTAAATATTTACATATAAAGAGACTTATTTTTAATGATTTATTTATTTTAGAACCTCGTTCAAAAAAAAAACAGCTTTAAGAAAAATATAATTCTTGGTATTTTATAAAGAAAACAGCAGAAGCTGGAGCTCGATGTCGACTGATACTCTTTCTGTATTAGTGTGATAAAAGAACAGGAGACAGGAGACATCACGGAGACATCACGCTCAAGTCACAGGGTCACCTTGGAGCCACAAACTGTCATGAAGCCCACAGATATACACATTATATATATATGTATATGATATACTGTATACCAGAGGTGGGAGTAAGTCACACATGTGCAAGTCACAAGTAAGTCTCGAGTCATGAATGTCAAGTCAAAGTCAAGTCGAGACTTTTTTTAACATTTGTCAAGCAGGTCTCAAGTCTCAAATTTGCGACTTAAGTCTGACTCGAGTCAAGTCGAGTCCCCCATCTCTGAATCATTTAACTCAAGTCCATGTCAAGTCTCGAGTCATGAATGTCAAGTCAAAGTCAAGTCGAGTCTTTTTTTAATATTTGTCAAGCAGGTCTCAACTCTCAAATTTGCGACTTAAGTCTGACTCGAGTCAAGTCGAGTCCCTCATCTCTGAATCATTTAAATCAAGTCCGAGTCAAGTCTCGAGTCATGAACGTCAAGTCAAAGTCAAGTCGAGTCTTTTTTAATATTTGTCAAGCAGGTCTCAAGTCTCAAATTTGTGACTTAAGTCTGACTCGAGTCAAGTCGAGTCCCCATCTCTGAATCATTTAACTCAAGTCCGAGTCAAGTCTCGAGTCATGAACGTCAAGTCAAGTCTTTTTTAATATTTGTCAAGCAAGTCTCAAGTCTCAAATTTGTGACTTAAGTCTGAGTCAAGTCATATGACTCGAGTCCCCCATCTCTGCTGTATATACTGTATTATATGGCATTTCATCATGAGTCCACTGTTAAAGGAAGAGATCAGCTGAAATAAAAAGCCCACACTTTAACCCGTGAACTCAGTGGATCAGTGCTGTGATGTAGAGTCGGTCTCTCAGTAGTTCCTCAGTATCTCATTTCACTTGGATTCTGTAGCTTTGTGTCCAGCAGCTTCTCATCATGTCATTTCTGTGTGTTCGAGCTCCGTGTTCATCTGTACTACAGAGAGAGCGGTGACGTGTCGAGTCAGTGTTAGAGATGTACTCAGTGAGCATGTCTGTACGACAGATCTACAGCTGATGTGTGTAAATACAGCGTACCTCATCTCTAGATCGGATGCTGGGAGCAGCCATGTTGATTTGCTAAACTCGGAGGCGAGGAGATTCCTGCGTGTGAATCCGAGCTGAGGGGGGCGTTTACTTTAGTTTTTCCTAGTCAGAGGTTTGAAATAATGAGTTAATGACACAATCGGCTCATAGCGAACATCCTTTACACACAGTGTGTTAGTTGTGTTTATCTTTACTCTACATCTGCATGGTGTAATGGTTTATAATCACACTCTCAGCAGCACTGGATCCTCAGCAGTCTGGTTCCTCTCGAGGTTTCTGCATGTTCTCTCAGGGAGGTTCCTCCTCACCACAGCACTGGTGACTCACTCACATCTCAATCTGTCTGTAATGCTGCAGAGTGACAAAGTCTGTTGTGCTGCATACATAAACCTGATCTGAATTAACATCAGCATAAAAACGTGTGTGTGTGTGTGTGTGTGTGTGTGTGTGGAGGTTGGTGGGGTATGGGGTTCAAGGTAAGACAGACACAATCTGGCATAAATCCTCTATGTTTCTATACATTTGTTGGAGCTTTAAGTCTATTTCCTTACACACACACACACACACACACACACACACACACACACACACACACACACACACACACACACACACACACACACACACACACAGGTGTCTATTTATAGCGGGTGGCCTACGCTGTGTCTCAGACTGTGGGAATTAAAATGCTGCATGTTACACAACAGTTCACTGAGGACAGGATAAATGCTGCAGTGTGGGCGGGGCCTGGCTGAGAGTGGGCGGGGTTTGTACACCCATTTCTGCATCTTTTTATGGTTATATTAGGAGCTTTTTTCTAGAAGCAGCTGTAGGAAAGCGTGTTAGACGAGCAGACGTTTACATTGTGTTAGAATAACAACCGATTACTCTGTTATCGTGTCACAGGTTACTGGTTACTTTTTCAGAAATATCTGGAAACACGTCATTAAAGTCCACGTTAATTTACTTCTGATTTGCTCCGTGACTGTGTTCATTTCTCCATCCTGGACACTATTATGTGATGTTTGTGAAAACATTGTGATTGTGTTATAGTGCACAAGGAGATGGCTGATTTGCTGAAAGGTCACTTTTATAAGATTTTATATTTGTTTGGGTTTTTGTGCTGTATATCTACTCATGTTGAAACATAGCTCTGTCACACACACACACACACACACACACACACACACACACACACACACACACACACACACGTCATCTTATTTTGGTATCATACCTGCTCAAGAGAGAGATGATCTGTTCTTTTCACACCTCTCAGTTATATATAATCTTTGTATATGTAGTGTGTGTGTGTGTGTGTGTGTGTGTGTGTGTGTGTGTGTGAAATAACATGAAATTTACAGTAGCCCACAAATGTATCAAAAACATCTTAAAGCTCTCTCTCTCTCTCTCTCTCTCTCTCTCTCTCTCTCTGTCGCTCTCTCTCTCTCTCTCTCTCTCTCTCTGTCGCTCTCTCTCTCTCTCTCAGACTCGGTGTCTGATCTGTTCCTGAACTCTTCCTCCAAGCAGAGTGACCTCTACACCTCCCTCCTCTCCTCTAATTGCTCGTCCTCAAACCCGCTCAGCGCCAGCGTTCCGCTCTTCTCCTCTGAGGATGACCGTTCTCCTCTCGCTCCTATGGGGAGCGACTCTGGAATCGGGATGACCCCTGGTGACCCCGGCGACCTCCACCCCCAAAAAAGTGACCCCTACAACTACATGGATATGAGTGACAACCTTGGTGACCTCGGTCATCGTAAAAACACTGGGTCAGAAAAGCAGCCAATGAGGAGCCTCAAGGATCCTGATGATGATGATGATGATGATGATGATGATGATGATGATGCTGTTGATGCTGTTGATGAAGACGGATCCATGGAGTTTAAGTCGAAGATGGTAAAAGAGGTATTTGATTTAGGAAGCTACATGGAGAAGAATCCTGAAAACCTATCAGTGACTGGAGACTTGGGAAACACCTTCCCATATGTGGAGGACCAATCAGACGAGGAGTTACTGGAGAACAGGCCACGCACTGCCAGTCCAGTAAAGATCACCGTGACGACAGATTCCTGTATCTTAGAAACCGAGCAAGCAAGAGGTGGAGTGTCAGAGAGGGAAAGTGTGCTGAGTTTGGGAAAGGAAGGTGTTCCTACGGTAACGCTGTCTGAACCGGAGGATGACAGCGCTGCTTCATCTGTCAATCATTCCCCAAACCACTCCCCCACAGGTACTGTAAACCACACCCACTTACATCATCTTTACTCATAAACTTCATGTTTCTCACTTTGTACCTGTCTCTTCACAGGTAGAGAGTCACCCTCAGATTTCTTGTTCCAGCCTGTAGGGATAAAGTGTGTGAACATCAAGGGCCCTACAAAACCCTCATCACGATTTGGGATGCGGGACAGTGGAGAATCTGGTGACTCCGAAGTCGAGCCCGATTCCCCAAGACATGAAAAGCAGTATACCGCCAGAAACAGAGCTGGAAAACCGTTTGAGCCGACAGGTGGAGGTGTGGAGATGAAACAGAGCTACAAGGGAAGATCTAACAATCCGATTGAGGGGTCCATCCGCACAAAGGGGGAATATGTGCAACATGGCAACCCTCCGCTTTACAGCCTGCTTCGTGAGGAGAGGGAGGCCGAGCTAGACAGTGACCTGCTTATCGA